>NW_027193789.1:55000-65000 GCF_032444005.1 Ranitomeya imitator
TTTCAGACAAGTGTCAGACTTCCAGGCAGGGAGAAACCGCAGGAGGCGTACCGAGGAGGCTTCCAGGAGCCTGGGGAAGATTATCCAAAAGTGTCCTTGACACTTAGAAATATTTTGAGAAAATCACGATTTTGTGAAAATTGACACGTTTCCCCTACTTCCACGCCAGGGGGGGCGTCAATATGATGTGAGGTACCCCAAGGCAGTGACCTAACTGTGGGTGAAGTTTGCGGGTCATGGGCGCAAAGTCGAATTTTGGGTGAAAAACCGCATTTTCATACTCTAAAAATTTCAGACAAGTGTCAGACTTCCAGGCAGGGAGAAACCGCAGGAGGCGTACCGAGGAGGCTTCCAGGAGCCTGGGGAAGATTATCCAAAAGTGTCCTTGACACTTAGAAATATTTTGAGAAAATCACGATTTTGTGAAAATTGACACGTTTCCCCTACTTCCACGCCAGGGGGGCGTCAATATGTTGTGAGGTACCCCAGGACAGTCGCCTAAATGTGGGTGAAGTTTGCGAGTCACGGGCGCAAAGTCAAATTTTGGGTGAAAAACCGCGTTTTCATGCGCTAAAAATTTCAGACAAGTGTCAGACTTCCAGGCAGGGAGAAACCGCCGGAGGCGTACCGAGGAGGCTTCCAGGAGCCTGGGGAAGATTTTCCAAAAGTGTCCTTGACACTTAGAAATATTTTGAGAAAATCACGATTTTGTGAAAATTGACACGTTTCCCCTACTTCCACGCCAGGGGGGCGTCAATATGTTGTGAGGTACCCCAGGACAGTCGCCCAAATGTGGGTGAAGTTTGCGAGTCATGGGCGCAAAGTCGAATTTTGGGTGAAAAACCGCATTTTCATACTCTAAAAATTTCAGACAAGTGTCAGACTTCCAGGCAGGGAGAAACCGCCGGAGGCGTACCGAGGAGGCTTCCAGGAGCCTGGGGAAGATTTTCCAAAAGTGTCCTTGACACTTAGAAATATTTTGAGAAAATCACGATTTTGTGAAAATTGACACGTTTCCCCTACTTCCACGCCAGGGGGGCGTCAATATGTTGTGAGGTACCCCAGGACAGTCGCCCAAATGTGGGTGAAGTTTGCGAGTCATGGGCGCAAAGTCGAATTTTGGGTGAAAAACCGCATTTTCATACTCTAAAAATTTCAGACAAGTGTCAGACTTCCAGGCAGGGAGAAACCGCCGGAGGCGTACCGAGGAGGCTTCCAGGAGCCTGGGGAAGATTTTCCAAAAGTGTCCTTGACACTTAGAAATATTTTCAGAAAATCACGATTTTGTGAAAATTGACACGTTTCCCCTACTTCCACGCCAGGGGGGCGTCAATATGTTGTGAGGTACCCCAGGACAGTCGCCTAAATGTGGGTGAAGTTTGCGAGTCATGGGCGCAAAGTCGAATTTTGGGTGAAAAACCGCATTTTCATACTCTAAAAATTTCAGACAAGTGTCAGACTTCCAGGCAGGGAGAAACCGCAGGAGGCGTACCGAGGAGGCTTCCAGGAGCCTGGGGAAGATTTTCCAAAAGTGTCCTTGACACTTAGAAATATTTTCAGAAAATCACGATTTTGTGAAAATTGACACGTTTCCCCTACTTCCACGCCAGGGGGGGCGTCAATATGTTGTGAGGTACCCCAGGACAGTCGCCTAAATGTGGGTGAAGTTTGCGAGTCATGGGCGCAAAGTCGAATTTTGGGTGAAAAACCGCATTTTCATACTCTAAAAATTTCAGACAAGTGTCAGACTTCCAGGCAGGGGGAAACCGCAGGAGGCGTACCGAGGAGGCTTCCAGGAGCCTGGGGAAGATTTTCCAAAAGTGTCCTTGACACTTAGAAATATTTTCAGAAAATCACGATTTTGTGAAAATTGTCACGTTTCCCCTACTTCCACGCCAGGGGGGCGTCAATATGATGTGAGGTACCCCAAGGCAGTGACCTAACTGTGGGTGAAGTTTGCGGGTCATGGGCGCAAAGTCGAATTTTGGGTGAAAAACCGCATTTTCATACTCTAAAAATTTCAGACAGGTGTCAGACTTCCAGGCAGGGAGAAACCGCAGGAGGCGTACCGAGGAGGCTTCCAGGAGCCTGGGGAAGATTATCCAAAAGAGTCCTTGACACTTAGAAATATTTTCAGAAAATCACGATTTTGTGAAAATTGTCACGTTTCCCCTACTTCCACGCCAGGGGGGCGTCAATATGTTGTGAGGTACCCCAGGACAGTCGCCTAAATGTGGGTGAAGTTTGCGAGTCACGGGCGCAAAGTCGAATTTTGGGTGAAAAACCGCGTTTTCATACTCTAAAAATTTCAGACAAGTGTCAGACTTCCAGGCAGGGAGAAACCGCAGGAGGCGTACCGAGGAGGCTTCCAGGAGCCTGGGGAAGATTATCCAAAAGAGTCCTTGACACTTAGAAATATTTTCAGAAAATCACGATTTTGTGAAAATTGACACGTTTCCCCTACTTCCACGCCAGGGGGGGCGTCAATATGATGTGAGGTACCCCAAGGCAGTGACCTAACTGTGGGTGAAGTTTGCGGGTCATGGGCGCAAAGTCGAATTTTGGGTGAAAAACCGCATTTTCATACTCTAAAAATTTCAGACAAGTGTCAGACTTCCAGGCAGGGAGAAACCGCAGGAGGCGTACCGAGGAGGCTTCCAGGAGCCTGGGGAAGATTATCCAAAAGTGTCCTTGACACTTAGAAATATTTTGAGAAAATCACGATTTTGTGAAAATTGACACGTTTCCCCTACTTCCACGCCAGGGGGGCGTCAATATGTTGTGAGGTACCCCAGGACAGTCGCCTAAATGTGGGTGAAGTTTGCGAGTCACGGGCGCAAAGTCGAATTTTGGGTGAAAAACCGCGTTTTCATACTCTAAAAATTTCAGACAAGTGTCAGACTTCCAGGCAGGGAGAAACCGCAGGAGGCGTACCGAGGAGGCTTCCAGGAGCCTGGGGAAGATTATCCAAAAGTGTCCTTGACACTTAGAAATATTTTGAAAAAATCACGATTTTGTGAAAATTGACACGTTTCCCCTACTTCCACGCCAGGGGGGGCGTCAATATGTTGTGAGGTACCCCAGGACAGTCGCCTAAATGTGGGTGAAGTTTGCGAGTCACGGGCGCAAAGTCGAATTTTGGGTGAAAAACCGCATTTTCATACTCTAAAAATTTCAGACAAGTGTCAGACTTCCAGGCAGGGAGAAACCGCAGGAGGCGTACCGAGGAGGCTTCCAGGAGCCTGGGGAAGATTATCCAAAAGTGTCCTTGACACTTAGAAATATTTTGAGAAAATCACGATTTTGTGAAAATTGACACGTTTCCCCTACTTCCACGCCAGGGGGGCGTCAATATGTTGTGAGGTACCCCAGGACAGTCGCCTAAATGTGGGTGAAGTTTGCGAGTCACGGGCGCAAAGTCGAATTTTGGGTGAAAAACCGCGTTTTCATACTCTAAAAATTTCAGACAAGTGTCAGACTTCCAGGCAGGGAGAAACCGCAGGAGGCGTACCGAGGAGGCTTCCAGGAGCCTGGGGAAGATTATCCAAAAGAGTCCTTGACACTTAGAAATATTTTCAGAAAATCACGATTTTGTGAAAATTGTCACGTTTCCCCTACTTCCACGCCAGGGGGGCGTCAATATGTTGTGAGGTACCCCAGGACAGTCGCCTAAATGTGGGTGAAGTTTGCGAGTCATGGGCGCAAAGTCGAATTTTGGGTGAAAAACCGCATTTTCATACTCTAAAAATTTCAGACAAGTGTCAGACTTCCAGGCAGGGAGAAACCGCAGGAGGCGTACCGAGGAGGCTTCCAGGAGCCTGGGGAAGATTTTCCAAAAGTGTCCTTGACACTTAGAAATATTTTCAGAAAATCACGATTTTGTGAAAATTGACACGTTTCCCCTACTTCCACGCCAGGGGGGGCGTCAATATGTTGTGAGGTACCCCAGGACAGTCGCCTAAATGTGGGTGAAGTTTGCGAGTCATGGGCGCAAAGTCGAATTTTGGGTGAAAAACCGCATTTTCATACTCTAAAAATTTCAGACAAGTGTCAGACTTCCAGGCAGGGGGAAACCGCAGGAGGCGTACCGAGGAGGCTTCCAGGAGCCTGGGGAAGATTTTCCAAAAGTGTCCTTGACACTTAGAAATATTTTGAGAAAATCACGATTTTGTGAAAATTGACACGTTTCCCCTACTTCCACGCCAGGGGGGCGTCAATATGATGTGAGGTACCCCAAGGCAGTGACCTAACTGTGGGTGAAGTTTGCGAGTCATGGGCGCAAAGTCGAATTTTGGGTGAAAAACCGCATTTTCATACTCTAAAAATTTCAGACAAGTGTCAGACTTCCAGGCAGGGAGAAACCGCAGGAGGCGTACCGAGGAGGCTTCCAGGAGCCTGGGGAAGATTTTCCAAAAGTGTCCTTGACACTTAGAAATATTTTGAGAAAATCACGATTTTGTGAAAATTGACACGTTTCCCCTACTTCCACGCCAGGGGGGCGTCAATATGTTGTGAGGTACCCCAGGACAGTCGCCCAAATGTGGGTGAAGTTTGCGAGTCACGGGCGCAAAGTCGAATTTTGGGTGAAAAACCGCATTTTCATACTCTAAAAATTTCAGACAAGTGTCAGACTTCCAGGCAGGGAGAAACCGCCGGAGGCGTACCGAGGAGGCTTCCAGGAGCCTGGGGAAGATTTTCCAAAAGTGTCCTTGACACTTAGAAATATTTTGAGAAAATCACGATTTTGTGAAAATTGACACGTTTCCCCTACTTCCACGCCAGGGGGGGCGTCAATATGATGTGAGGTACCCCAAGGCAGTGACCTAACTGTGGGTGAAGTTTGCGGGTCATGGGCGCAAAGTCGAATTTTGGGTGAAAAACCGCATTTTCATACTCTAAAAATTTCAGACAAGTGTCAGACTTCCAGGCAGGGAGAAACCGCAGGAGGCGTACCGAGGAGGCTTCCAGGAGCCTGGGGAAGATTATCCAAAAGTGTCCTTGACACTTAGAAATATTTTGAGAAAATCACGATTTTGTGAAAATTGACACGTTTCCCCTACTTCCACGCCAGGGGGGCGTCAATATGTTGTGAGGTACCCCAGGACAGTCGCCTAAATGTGGGTGAAGTTTGCGAGTCACGGGCGCAAAGTCGAATTTTGGGTGAAAAACCGCGTTTTCATACTCTAAAAATTTCAGACAAGTGTCAGACTTCCAGGCAGGGAGAAACCGCAGGAGGCGTACCGAGGAGGCTTCCAGGAGCCTGGGGAAGATTATCCAAAAGAGTCCTTGACACTAAAATCACGATTTTGTGAAAATTGACACGTTTCCCCCTACTTCCACGCAGGGGGGGCGTCAATATGTTGTGAGGTACCCCAGGACAGTCGCCCAAATGTGGGTGAAGTTTGCGAGTCATGGGCGCAAAGTCGAATTTTGGGTGAAAAACCGCATTTTCATACTCTAAAAATTTTCAGACAAGTGTCAGACTTCCAGGCAGGGAGAAACCGCCGGAGGCGTACCGAGGAGGCTTCCAGGAGCCTGGGGAAGATTTTCCAAAAGTGTCCTTGACACTTAGAAATATTTGAGAAAATCACGATTTTGTGAAAATTGACACGTTTCCCCTACTTCCACGCCAGGGGGGCGTCAATATGTTGTGAGGTACCCCAGGACAGTCGCCCAAATGTGGGTGAAGTTTGCGAGTCATGGGCGCAAAGTCGAATTTTGGGTGAAAAACCGCATTTTCATACTCTAAAAATTTCAGACAAGTGTCAGACTTCCAGGGCAGGGAGAAACCGCCGGAGGCGTACCGAGGAGGCTTCCAGGAGCCTGGGGAAGATTTTCCAAAAGTGTCCTTGACACTTAGAAATATTTTCAGAAAATCACGATTTTGTGAAAATTGACACGTTTCCCCTACTTCCACGCCAGGGGGGCGTCAATATGTTGTGAGGTACCCCAGGACAGTCGCCTAAATGTGGGTGAAGTTTGCGAGTCATGGGCGCAAGTCGAATTTTGGTGAAAAACCGCGTTTTCATGCGCTAAAAATTTCAGACAAGTGTCAGACTTCCAGGCAGGGGGAAACCGCAGGAGGCGTACCGAGGAGGCTTCCAGGAGCCTGGGGAAGATTTTCCAAAAGTGTCCTTGACACTTAGAAATATTTTCAGAAAATCACGATTTTGTGAAAATTGACACGTTTCCCCTACTTCCACGCCAGGGGGGCGTCAATATGTTGTGAGGTACCCCAGGACAGTCGCCTTAAATGTGGGTGAAGTTTGCGAGTCACGGGCGCAAAGTCGAATTTTGGGTGAAAAACCGCATTTTCATACTCTAAAAATTTCAGACAGGTGTCAGACTTCCAGGCAGGGAGAAACCGCAGGAGGCGTACCGAGGAGGCTTCAGGAGCCTGGGGAAGATTATCCAAAAGAGTCCTTGACACTTAGAAATATTTTCAGAAAATCACGATTTTGTGAAAATTGACACGTTTCCCCTACTTCCACGCCAGGGGGGCGTCAATATGATGTGAGGTACCCCAAGGCAGTGACCTAACTGTGGGTGAAGTTTGCGGGTCATGGGCGCAAAGTCGAATTTTGGGTGAAAAACCGCATTTTCATACTCTAAAAATTTCAGACAGGTGTCAGACTTCCAGGCAGGGAGAAACCGCAGGAGGCGTACCGAGGAGGCTTCCAGGAGCCTGGGGAAGATTATCCAAAAGAGTCCTTGACACTTAGAAATATTTTCAGAAAATCACGATTTTGTGAAAATTGTCACGTTTCCCCTACTTCCACGCCAGGGGGGCGTCAATATGTTGTGAGGTACCCCAGGACAGTCGCCTAAATGTGGGTGAAGTTTGCGAGTCACGGGCGCAAAGTCGAATTTTGGGTGAAAAACCGCGTTTTCATACTCTAAAAATTTCAGACAAGTGTCAGACTTCCAGGCAGGGAGAAACCGCAGGAGGCGTACCGAGGAGGCTTCCAGGAGCCTGGGGAAGATTTTCCAAAAGTGTCCTTGACACTTAGAAATATTTTCAGAAAATCACGATTTTGTGAAAATTGTCACGTTCCCCTACTTCCACGCCAGGGGGGCGTCAATATGATGTGAGGTACCCCAAGGCAGTGACCTAACTGTGGGTGAAGTTTGCGGGTCATGGGCGCAAAGTCGAATTTTGGGTGAAAAACCCGCATTTTCATACTCTAAAAATTTCAGACAAGTGTCAGACTTCCAGGCAGGGAGAAACCGCAGGAGGCGTACCGAGGAGGCTTTCCAGGAGCCTGGGGAAGATTTTCCAAAAGTGTCCTTGACACTTAGAAATATTTTGAGAAAATCACGATTTTGTGAAAAGTGACACGTTTCCCCTACTTCCACGCCAGGGGGGAGTCAATATGATGTGAGGTACCCCAAGGCAGTGACCTAACTGTGGGTGAAGTTTGCGAGTCACGGGCGCAAAGTCGAATTTTGGGTGAAAAACCGCGTTTTCATACTCTAAAAATTTCAGACAAGTGTCAGACTTCCAGGCAGGGAGAAACCGCAGGAGGCGTACCGAGGAGGCTTCCAGGAGCCTGGGGAAGATTTTCCAAAGTGTCCTTGGACACTTAGAAATATTTTCAGAAAATCACGATTTTGTGAAAATTGACACGTTTCCCCTACTTCCACGCCAGGGGGGCGTCAATATGATGTGAGGTACCCCAAGGCAGTGACCCTAACTGTGGGTGAAGTTTGCGGGGGTCATGGGCGCAAAGTCGAATTTTGGGTGAAAAACCGCATTTTCATACTCTAAAAATTTCAGACAAGTGTCAGACTTCCAGCAGGGAGAAACCGCAGGAGGCGTACCGAGGAGGCTTCCAGGAGCCCTGGGGAAGATTTTCCAAAAGTGTCCTTGACACTTAGAAATATTTTGAGAAATTTCGATTTTGTGAAAAAAATGACCCCTTTCCCCTACTTCCACCCTAAAGGGGCGTCAATATGTTGTAAAGCACCCCGAGACAGAGACCTAAGCGTGGGCAAAGTTTGGGTCTGATGGGTGGAACACTGAAAAAAACGCGATTTTCCACTTAGAACAAACATAGAACTTTCAGACTTCCAGGCGGGGGGGAAAGCTCTGAAGCTGTACCGAGGACACTTCCATGGCCCCCGGATCGATTTTCAAGAACGAGTCCTTGGGACTTTGAAATTTTTCGGCGATCGTTTTTGGCTTCCGGGAGCCGCAGAACGTTGGGAAATTCGTTCCGCTCGCCGGCTCCAGGTGTTTCGGGCTAGTCCAGGCCCCAGCTACGCCGCCTGGCCGCCAAATTTCGCAAAATCGAAAAAAAAAAAAATAGAACCGGAATGAGGGAATTTCTGGCCGCCGGATCCGCCGCACAGCTCCAGGAAGTCGGACACTTTTCGGCTTCGCTCCCTTAAAGTGGGGGTCGGTGTTTCGCCATGCAAATACCCACTTTTGCACACCAGCTGCAGGATATAGGAGAGAGGGGTACCTCTCGGGCCCGACTGATTTCCGATGTTTTCGTGGTTCCTCAAGTCGGGTAGGCGGTTTGGCGAGTACCCCCCCTGTTTGCATGGAAGTCCGCCCTCGCGTCGACACCAGGCTTCCGCGGCTCCAGGGGGACTCTTGCCGGTCGTCTGCCCCAAGTCAGAGACGCGTTTCCCGGGTCGCCTGAGCCTGAACGGACCCTCCCCAAGCGTGTTCTGGTTCTCCGAGGGTGACGGATGTCAGAAGGGAGGCAGATCTGGAGTCTTCGTCCCGAGGAGGGCTCCAGGAGGGCGGATTGCACCCCCTGACTCGGTCCCCTCAGAGCAGGCTTGGCGTTTCTCTGCGTCGGATGTCTCCCGCTTCCACGCCACGGGGAGACCTATGAGAGAATCGCACTGTGACCCGGATTCCGTCTCGAGGGCGCCCGTAGCGTGTCGGAGAGGTACCTCCAGGACTATCGGGCATGTTTCTTCCCCGTCTCCCCGAGGGGAAGGATGGCAGCGGGTGGGGTTTCTCACCCATGCCCCCCACCGGCTCTTCCTCCGATCGATTTGGCTCAGCGCTCCCGGGTGGGGAGGTGGTGCCGCTCGGCTCGGCCCGGGCTTTGGAGCCCGCGTCGGTCTAAGGCGGGCGGTCTCCTTCCTCTTTACCCCCCCGGGATTCAGGCACGCATCCTTGGGCGTGCACGCCGGCAGTCGCCTCCCGTTCGCAGGACGGTGGCTGCCGTGCAGAGGGGGAGTTTGACCCGAACTGTGGTACGGCAGGGGTCCGACGACCCGCGCGGGCGAATGGCGGGGGGCGCCCACCCACCTCGGCGGTGGGGGCCCGTCGTCCGAATCGCTCCCCGCGCGGGGTAGCACAACGATCTTCTCCGAGGGCGGCCCTTTGACTTCCAGATGCGCAGCTCGCCCGCGGAGGCCCGTGCCGACCCCCACCCAGCGTCCGATGGGCGGCCTCCGCGGTGGGCATCGGCGAGAGCGGCGGCGGGTGGGTGGCGCTTCCACGCCACCGCCGAGCTCCGCGTTCTCCAGTCTTTTCCCGAGCCCCTACGATAGTGGGGGGACGACAGACGCGTGGGGAGGCAGGCGGAGTGGGTTCTCACCGCGTGGTGTGCCCGGCCGAACGCCGTCGCCTTCCCCGCTCGTCCGACGTCCTCCGAGGCGGCTCGGAAGGGAGCGCGAGAGGGAGAGAGCGAGAGAGAGAGAGAGAGAGAGAGAGACCAAGCGGACGCCCCAGAGCGAGAAGGGAGGATGGAAAAGGGAGAGACGAGTGGGGCAAAAAAGAGTTTTGGCGAAGGGGAGTACCCGGCGAACTGCCGCCCCGGGCTTCTTCTGTTTTCAACAGCGGAGGCACGGCTTTGGGGGGGGAGACGCCGCTCGGTTGGGGCTCCTTTGAGGTTACGGGCAAGAGCCCGGGACGAGGGACTACGCCATAGGGCGACGCCGACACGGCCAGGCCAACTGCGCCCCCCGTGCGACCTCCGCGTCGCTGGCGGGCTCTGCGCCTGAGCCGCGGTGGACCCCGACGGCCAGCCCCCCT
>NW_027193789.1:75000-87500 GCF_032444005.1 Ranitomeya imitator
TTTCCAAAAGTGTCCTTGACACTTAGAAATATTTTCAGAAAATCACGATTTTGTGAAAATTGACACGTTTCCCCTACTTCCACGCCAGGGGGGGCGTCAATATGTTGTGAGGTACCCCAGGACAGTCGCCTAAATGTGGGTGAAGTTTGCGAGTCATGGGCGCAAAGTCGAATTTTGGGTGAAAAACCGCATTTTCATACTCTAAAAATTTCAGACAAGTGTCAGACTTCCAGGCAGGGGGAAACCGCAGGAGGCGTACCGAGGAGGCTTCCAGGAGCCTGGGGAAGATTATCCAAAAGTGTCCTTGACACTTAGAAATATTTTCAGAAAATCACGATTTTGTGAAAATTGTCACGTTTCCCCTACTTCCACGCCAGGGGGCGTCAATATGATGTGAGGTACCCCAAGGCAGTGACCTAACTGTGGGTGAAGTTTGCGGGTCATGGGCGCAAAGTCGAATTTTGGGTGAAAAACCGCATTTTCATACTCTAAAAATTTCAGACAGGTGTCAGACTTCCAGGCAGGGAGAAACCGCAGGAGGCGTACCGAGGAGGCTTCCAGGAGCCTGGGGAAGATTATCCAAAAGAGTCCTTGACACTTAGAAATATTTTCAGAAAATCACGATTTTGTGAAAATTGTCACGTTTCCCCTACTTCCACGCCAGGGGGGCGTCAATATGTTGTGAGGTACCCCAGGACAGTCGCCTAAATGTGGGTGAAGTTTGCGAGTCACGGGCGCAAAGTCGAATTTTGGGTGAAAAACCCGCGTTTTCATACTCTAAAAATTTCAGACAAGTGTCAGACTTCCAGGCAGGGAGAAACCGCAGGAGGCGTACCGAGGAGGCTTCCAGGAGCCTGGGGAAGATTATCCAAAAAGAGTCCTTGACACTTAGAAATATTTTCAGAAAATCACGATTTTGTGAAAATTGTCACGTTTCCCCCTACTTTCCACGCCAGGGGGGCGTCAATATGTTGTGAGGTACCCCAGGACAGTCGCCTAAATGTGGGTGAAGTTTGCGAGTCATGGGCGCAAAGTCGAATTTTGGGTGAAAAACCGCATTTTCATACTCTAAAAATTTCAGACAAGTGTCAGACTTCCAGGCAGGGAGAAACCGCAGGAGGCGTACCGAGGAGGCTTCCAGGAGCCTGGGGAAGATTTTCCAAAAGTGTCCTTGACACTTAGAAATATTTTCAGAAAATCACGATTTTGTGAAAATTGACACGTTTCCCCTACTTCCACGCCAGGGGGGGCGTCAATATGTTGTGAGGTACCCCAGGACAGTCGCCTAAATGTGGGTGAAGTTTGCGAGTCATGGGCGCAAAGTCGAATTTTGGGTGAAAAAACCGCATTTTCATACTCTAAAAATTTCAGACAAGTGTCAGACTTCCAGGCAGGGGGAAACCGCAGGAGGCGTACCGAGGAGGCTTCCAGGAGCCTGGGGAAGATTTTCCAAAAGTGTCCTTGACACTTAGAAATATTTTGAGAAAATCACGATTTTGTGAAAATTGACACGTTTCCCCTACTTCCACGCCAGGGGGGGCGTCAATATGATGTGAGGTACCCCAAGGCAGTGACCTAACTGTGGGTGAAGTTTGCGAGTCATGGGCGCAAAGTCGAATTTTGGGTGAAAAACCGCATTTTCATACTCTAAAAATTTCAGACAAGTGTCAGACTTCCAGGCAGGGAGAAACCGCAGGAGGCGTACCGAGGAGGCTTCCAGGAGCCTGGGGAAGATTTTCCAAAAGTGTCCTTGACACTTAGAAATATTTTCAGAAAATCACGATTTTGTGAAAATTGACACGTTTCCCCTACTTCCACGCCAGGGGGGGCGTCAATATGTTGTGAGGTACCCCAGGACAGTCGCCTAAATGTGGGTGAAGTTTGCGAGTCATGGGCGCAAAGTCGAATTTTGGGTGAAAAAACCGCATTTTCATACTCTAAAAATTTCAGACAAGTGTCAGACTTCCAGGCAGGGGGAAACCGCAGGAGGCGTACCGAGGAGGCTTCCAGGAGCCTGGGGAAGATTTTCCAAAAGTGTCCTTGACACTTAGAAATATTTTGAGAAAATCACGATTTTGTGAAAATTGACACGTTTCCCCTACTTCCACGCCAGGGGGGCGTCAATATGATGTGAGGTACCCCAAGGCAGTGACCTAACTGTGGGTGAAGTTTGCGAGTCATGGGCGCAAAGTCGAATTTTGGGTGAAAAACCGCATTTTCATACTCTAAAAAATTTCAGACAAGTGTCAGACTTCCAGGCAGGGAGAAACCGCAGGAGGCGTACCGAGGAGGCTTCCAGGAGCCTGGGGAAGATTTTCCAAAAGTGTCCTTGACACTTAGAAATATTTTGAGAAAATCACGATTTTGTGAAAATTGACACGTTTCCCCTACTTCCACGCCAGGGGGGCGTCAATATGTTGTGAGGTACCCCAGGACAGTCGCCCAAATGTGGGTGAAGTTTGCGAGTCACGGGCGCAAAGTCGAATTTTGGGTGAAAAACCGCATTTTCATACTCTAAAAATTTCAGACAAGTGTCAGACTTCCAGGCAGGGAGAAACCGCCGGAGGCGTACCGAGGAGGCTTCCAGGAGCCTGGGGAAGATTTTCCAAAAGTGTCCTTGACACTTAGAAATATTTTGAGAAAATCACGATTTTGTGAAAATTGACACGTTTCCCCTACTTCCACGCCAGGGGGGCGTCAATATGATGTGAGGTACCCCAAGGCAGTGACCTAACTGTGGGTGAAGTTTGCGGGTCATGGGCGCAAAGTCGAATTTTGGGTGAAAAACCGCATTTTCATACTCTAAAAATTTCAGACAAGTGTCAGACTTCCAGGCAGGGAGAAACCGCAGGAGGCGTACCGAGGAGGCTTCCAGGAGCCTGGGGAAGATTATCCAAAAGTGTCCTTGACACTTAGAAATATTTTGAAAAAATCACGATTTTGTGAAAATTGACACGTTTCCCCTACTTCCACGCCAGGGGGGGCGTCAATATGTTGTGAGGTACCCCAGGACAGTCGCCTAAATGTGGGTGAAGTTTGCGAGTCACGGGCGCAAAGTCGAATTTTGGGTGAAAAACCGCGTTTTCATACTCTAAAAATTTCAGACAAGTGTCAGACTTCCAGGCAGGGGGAAACCGCAGGAGGCGTACCGAGGAGGCTTCCAGGAGCCTGGGGAAGATTATCCAAAAGTGTCCTTGACACTTAGAAATATTTTCAGAAAATCACGATTTTGTGAAAATTGTCACGTTTCCCCTACTTCCACGCCAGGGGGGCGTCAATATGATGTGAGGTACCCCAAGGCAGTGACCTAACTGTGGGTGAAGTTTGCGGGTCATGGGCGCAAAGTCGAATTTTGGGTGAAAAACCGCATTTTCATACTCTAAAAATTTCAGACAAGTGTCAGACTTCCAGGCAGGGAGAAACCGCAGGAGGCGTACCGAGGAGGCTTCCAGGAGCCTGGGGAAGATTTTCCAAAAGTGTCCTTGACACTTAGAAATATTTTGAGAAAATCACGATTTTGTGAAAATTGACACGTTTCCCCTACTTCCACGCCAGGGGGGCGTCAATATGATGTGAGGTACCCCAAGGCAGTGACCTAACTGTGGGTGAAGTTTGCGAGTCATGGGCGCAAAGTCGAATTTTGGGTGAAAAACCGCATTTTCATACTCTAAAAATTTCAGACAAGTGTCAGACTTCCAGGCAGGGAGAAACCGCAGGAGGCGTACCGAGGAGGCTTCCAGGAGCCTGGGGAAGATTTTCCAAAAGTGTCCTTGACACTTAGAAATATTTTCAGAAAATCACGATTTTGTGAAAATTGACACGTTTCCCCTACTTCCACGCCAGGGGGGGCGTCAATATGTTGTGAGGCACCCCAGGACAGTCGCCTAAATGTGGGTGAAGTTTGCGAGTCATGGGCGCAAAGTCGAATTTTGGGTGAAAAACCGCATTTTCATACTCTAAAAATTTCAGACAAGTGTCAGACTTCCAGGCAGGGAGAAACCGCAGGAGGCGTACCGAGGAGGCTTCCAGGAGCCTGGGGAAGATTATCCAAAAGAGTCCTTGACACTTAGAAATATTTTGAGAAAATCACGATTTTGTGAAAAGTGACACGTTTCCCCTACTTCCACGCCAGGGGGGAGTCAATATGATGTGAGGTACCCCAAGGCAGTGACCTAACTGTGGGTGAAGTTTGCGAGTCACGGGCGCAAAGTCGAATTTTGGGTGAAAAACCGCGTTTTCATACTCTAAAAATTTCAGACAAGTGTCAGACTTCCAGGCAGGGAGAAACCGCAGGAGGCGTACCGAGGAGGCTTCCAGGAGCCTGGGGAAGATTATCCAAAAGAGTCCTTGACACTTAGAAATATTTTCAGAAAATCACGATTTTGTGAAAATTGTCACGTTTCCCCTACTTCCACGCCAGGGGGGCGTCAATATGTTGTGAGGTACCCCAGGACAGTCGCCTAAATGTGGGTGAAGTTTGCGAGTCATGGGCGCAAAGTCGAATTTTGGGTGAAAAACCGCATTTTCATACTCTAAAAATTTCAGACAAGTGTCAGACTTCCAGGCAGGGAGAAACCGCAGGAGGCGTACCGAGGAGGCTTCCAGGAGCCTGGGGAAGATTTTCCAAAAGTGTCCTTGACACTTAGAAATATTTTCAGAAAATCACGATTTTGTGAAAATTGACACGTTTCCCCTACTTCCACGCCAGGGGGGGCGTCAATATGTTGTGAGGTACCCCAGGACAGTCGCCTAAATGTGGGTGAAGTTTGCGAGTCATGGGCGCAAAGTCGAATTTTGGGTGAAAAACCGCATTTTCATACTCTAAAAATTTCAGACAAGTGTCAGACTTCCAGGCAGGGGGAAACCGCAGGAGGCGTACCGAGGAGGCTTCCAGGAGCCTGGGGAAGATTTTCCAAAAGTGTCCTTGACACTTAGAAATATTTTGAGAAAATCACGATTTTGTGAAAATTGACACGTTTCCCCTACTTCCACGCCAGGGGGGCGTCAATATGATGTGAGGTACCCCAAGGCAGTGACCTAACTGTGGGTGAAGTTTGCGAGTCATGGGCGCAAAGTCGAATTTTGGGTGAAAAACCGCATTTTCATACTCTAAAAATTTCAGACAAGTGTCAGACTTCCAGGCAGGGAGAAACCGCAGGAGGCGTACCGAGGAGGCTTCCAGGAGCCTGGGGAAGATTTTCCAAAAGTGTCCTTGACACTTAGAAATATTTTCAGAAAATCACGATTTTGTGAAAATTGACACGTTTCCCCTACTTCCACGCCAGGGGGGGCGTCAATATGTTGTGAGGTACCCCAGGACAGTCGCCTAAATGTGGGTGAAGTTTGCGAGTCATGGGCGCAAAGTCGAATTTTGGGTGAAAAACCGCATTTTCATACTCTAAAAATTTCAGACAAGTGTCAGACTTCCAGGCAGGGGGAAACCGCAGGAGGCGTACCGAGGAGGCTTCCAGGAGCCTGGGGAAGATTTTCCAAAAGTGTCCTTGACACTTAGAAATATTTTGAGAAAATCACGATTTTGTGAAAATTGACACGTTTCCCCTACTTCCACGCCAGGGGGGCGTCAATATGATGTGAGGTACCCCAAGGCAGTGACCTAACTGTGGGTGAAGTTTGCGAGTCATGGGCGCAAAGTCGAATTTTGGGTGAAAAACCGCATTTTCATACTCTAAAAATTTCAGACAAGTGTCAGACTTCCAGGCAGGGAGAAACCGCAGGAGGCGTACCGAGGAGGCTTCCAGGAGCCTGGGGAAGATTTTCCAAAAGTGTCCTTGACACTTAGAAATATTTTGAGAAAATCACGATTTTGTGAAAATTGACACGTTTCCCCTACTTCCACGCCAGGGGGGCGTCAATATGTTGTGAGGTACCCCAGGACAGTCGCCCAAATGTGGGTGAAGTTTGCGAGTCACGGGCGCAAAGTCGAATTTTGGGTGAAAAACCGCATTTTCATACTCTAAAAATTTCAGACAAGTGTCAGACTTCCAGGCAGGGAGAAACCGCCGGAGGCGTACCGAGGAGGCTTCCAGGAGCCTGGGGAAGATTTTCCAAAAGTGTCCTTGACACTTAGAAATATTTTGAGAAAATCACGATTTTGTGAAAATTGACACGTTTCCCCTACTTCCACGCCAGGGGGGCGTCAATATGATGTGAGGTACCCCAAGGCAGTGACCTAACTGTGGGTGAAGTTTGCGGGTCATGGGCGCAAAGTCGAATTTTGGGTGAAAAACCGCATTTTCATACTCTAAAAATTTCAGACAAGTGTCAGACTTCCAGGCAGGGAGAAACCGCAGGAGGCGTACCGAGGAGGCTTCCAGGAGCCTGGGGAAGATTTTCCAAAAGTGTCCTTGACACTTAGAAATATTTTCAGAAAATCACGATTTTGTGAAAATTGACACGTTTCCCCTACTTCCACGCCAGGGGGGGCGTCAATATGTTGTGAGGTACCCCAGGACAGTCGCCTAAATGTGGGTGAAGTTTGCGAGTCATGGGCGCAAAGTCGAATTTTGGGTGAAAAACCGCATTTTCATACTCTAAAAATTTCAGACAAGTGTCAGACTTCCAGGCAGGGGGAAACCGCAGGAGGCGTACCGAGGAGGCTTCCAGGAGCCTGGGGAAGATTTTCCAAAAGTGTCCTTGACACTTAGAAATATTTTGAGAAAATCACGATTTTGTGAAAATTGACACGTTTCCCCTACTTCCACGCCAGGGGGGCGTCAATATGATGTGAGGTACCCCAAGGCAGTGACCTAACTGTGGGTGAAGTTTGCGAGTCATGGGCGCAAAGTCGAATTTTGGGTGAAAAACCGCATTTTCATACTCTAAAAATTTCAGACAAGTGTCAGACTTCCAGGCAGGGAGAAACCGCAGGAGGCGTACCGAGGAGGCTTCCAGGAGCCTGGGGAAGATTATCCAAAAGAGTCCTTGACACTTAGAAATATTTTCAGAAAATCACGATTTTGTGAAAATTGTCACGTTTCCCCTACTTCCACGCCAGGGGGGCGTCAATATGTTGTGAGGTACCCCAGGACAGTCGCCTAAATGTGGGTGAAGTTTGCGAGTCATGGGCGCAAAGTCGAATTTTGGGTGAAAAACCGCATTTTCATACTCTAAAAATTTCAGACAAGTGTCAGACTTCCAGGCAGGGAGAAACCGCAGGAGGCGTACCGAGGAGGCTTCCAGGAGCCTGGGGAAGATTTTCCAAAAGTGTCCTTGACACTTAGAAATATTTTCAGAAAATCACGATTTTGTGAAAATTGACACGTTTCCCCTACTTCCACGCCAGGGGGGGCGTCAATATGTTGTGAGGTACCCCAGGACAGTCGCCTAAATGTGGGTGAAGTTTGCGAGTCATGGGCGCAAAGTCGAATTTTGGGTGAAAAACCGCATTTTCATACTCTAAAAATTTCAGACAAGTGTCAGACTTCCAGGCAGGGGGAAACCGCAGGAGGCGTACCGAGGAGGCTTCCAGGAGCCTGGGGAAGATTTTCCAAAAGTGTCCTTGACACTTAGAAATATTTTGAGAAAATCACGATTTTGTGAAAATTGACACGTTTCCCCTACTTCCACGCCAGGGGGGCGTCAATATGATGTGAGGTACCCCAAGGCAGTGACCTAACTGTGGGTGAAGTTTGCGAGTCATGGGCGCAAAGTCGAATTTTGGGTGAAAAACCGCATTTTCATACTCTAAAAATTTCAGACAAGTGTCAGACTTCCAGGCAGGGAGAAACCGCAGGAGGCGTACCGAGGAGGCTTCCAGGAGCCTGGGGAAGATTTTCCAAAAGTGTCCTTGACACTTAGAAATATTTTGAGAAAATCACGATTTTGTGAAAATTGACACGTTTCCCCTACTTCCACGCCAGGGGGGCGTCAATATGTTGTGAGGTACCCCAGGACAGTCGCCCAAATGTGGGTGAAGTTTGCGAGTCACGGGCGCAAAGTCGAATTTTGGGTGAAAAACCGCATTTTCATACTCTAAAAATTTCAGACAAGTGTCAGACTTCCAGGCAGGGAGAAACCGCCGGAGGCGTACCGAGGAGGCTTCCAGGAGCCTGGGGAAGATTTTCCAAAAGTGTCCTTGACACTTAGAAATATTTTGAGAAAATCACGATTTTGTGAAAATTGACACGTTTCCCCTACTTCCACGCCAGGGGGGGCGTCAATATGATGTGAGGTACCCCAAGGCAGTGACCTAACTGTGGGTGAAGTTTGCGGGTCATGGGCGCAAAGTCGAATTTTGGGTGAAAAACCGCATTTTCATACTCTAAAAATTTCAGACAAGTGTCAGACTTCCAGGCAGGGAGAAACCGCAGGAGGCGTACCGAGGAGGCTTCCAGGAGCCTGGGGAAGATTATCCAAAAGTGTCCTTGACACTTAGAAATATTTTGAGAAAATCACGATTTTGTGAAAATTGACACGTTTCCCCTACTTCCACGCCAGGGGGGCGTCAATATGTTGTGAGGTACCCCAGGACAGTCGCCTAAATGTGGGTGAAGTTTGCGAGTCACGGGCGCAAAGTCGAATTTTGGGTGAAAAACCGCGTTTTCATACTCTAAAAATTTCAGACAAGTGTCAGACTTCCAGGCAGGGAGAAACCGCAGGAGGCGTACCGAGGAGGCTTCCAGGAGCCTGGGGAAGATTATCCAAAAGAGTCCTTGACACTTAGAAATATTTTCAGAAAATCACGATTTTGTGAAAATTGTCACGTTTCCCCTACTTCCACGCCAGGGGGGCGTCAATATGTTGTGAGGTACCCCAGGACAGTCGCCTAAATGTGGGTGAAGTTTGCGAGTCATGGGCGCAAAGTCGAATTTTGGGTGAAAAACCGCATTTTCATACTCTAAAAATTTCAGACAAGTGTCAGACTTCCAGGCAGGGAGAAACCGCAGGAGGCGTACCGAGGAGGCTTCCAGGAGCCTGGGGAAGATTTTCCAAAAGTGTCCTTGACACTTAGAAATATTTTCAGAAAATCACGATTTTGTGAAAATTGACACGTTTCCCCTACTTCCACGCCAGGGGGGGCGTCAATATGTTGTGAGGTACCCCAGGACAGTCGCCTAAATGTGGGTGAAGTTTGCGAGTCATGGGCGCAAAGTCGAATTTTGGGTGAAAAACCGCATTTTCATACTCTAAAAATTTCAGACAAGTGTCAGACTTCCAGGCAGGGGGAAACCGCAGGAGGCGTACCGAGGAGGCTTCCAGGAGCCTGGGGAAGATTATCCAAAAGTGTCCTTGACACTTAGAAATATTTTCAGAAAATCACGATTTTGTGAAAATTGTCACGTTTCCCCTACTTCCACGCCAGGGGGCGTCAATATGATGTGAGGTACCCCAAGGCAGTGACCTAACTGTGGGTGAAGTTTGCGGGTCATGGGCGCAAAGTCGAATTTTGGGTGAAAAACCGCATTTTCATACTCTAAAAATTTCAGACAGGTGTCAGACTTCCAGGCAGGGAGAAACCGCAGGAGGCGTACCGAGGAGGCTTCCAGGAGCCTGGGGAAGATTATCCAAAAGAGTCCTTGACACTTAGAAATATTTTCAGAAAATCACGATTTTGTGAAAATTGTCACGTTTCCCCTACTTCCACGCCAGGGGGGCGTCAATATGTTGTGAGGTACCCCAGGACAGTCGCCTAAATGTGGGTGAAGTTTGCGAGTCACGGGCGCAAAGTCGAATTTTGGGTGAAAAACCGCGTTTTCATACTCTAAAAATTTCAGACAAGTGTCAGACTTCCAGGCAGGGAGAAACCGCAGGAGGCGTACCGAGGAGGCTTCCAGGAGCCTGGGGAAGATTATCCAAAAGAGTCCTTGACACTTAGAAATATTTTCAGAAAATCACGATTTTGTGAAAATTGTCACGTTTCCCCTACTTCCACGCCAGGGGGGCGTCAATATGTTGTGAGGTACCCCAGGACAGTCGCCTAAATGTGGGTGAAGTTTGCGAGTCATGGGCGCAAAGTCGAATTTTGGGTGAAAAACCGCATTTTCATACTCTAAAAATTTCAGACAAGTGTCAGACTTCCAGGCAGGGAGAAACCGCAGGAGGCGTACCGAGGAGGCTTCCAGGAGCCTGGGGAAGATTTTCCAAAAGTGTCCTTGACACTTAGAAATATTTTCAGAAAATCACGATTTTGTGAAAATTGACACGTTTCCCCTACTTCCACGCCAGGGGGGGCGTCAATATGTTGTGAGGTACCCCAGGACAGTCGCCTAAATGTGGGTGAAGTTTGCGAGTCATGGGCGCAAAGTCGAATTTTGGGTGAAAAACCGCATTTTCATACTCTAAAAATTTCAGACAAGTGTCAGACTTCCAGGCAGGGGGAAACCGCAGGAGGCGTACCGAGGAGGCTTCCAGGAGCCTGGGGAAGATTTTCCAAAAGTGTCCTTGACACTTAGAAATATTTTGAGAAAATCACGATTTTGTGAAAATTGACACGTTTCCCCTACTTCCACGCCAGGGGGGCGTCAATATGATGTGAGGTACCCCAAGGCAGTGACCTAACTGTGGGTGAAGTTTGCGGGTCATGGGCGCAAAGTCGAATTTTGGGTGAAAAACCGCATTTTCATACTCTAAAAATTTCAGACAAGTGTCAGACTTCCAGGCAGGGAGAAACCGCAGGAGGCGTACCGAGGAGGCTTCCAGGAGCCTGGGGAAGATTATCCAAAAGAGTCCTTGACACTTAGAAATATTTTCAGAAAATCACGATTTTGTGAAAAGTGACACGTTTCCCCTACTTCCACGCCAGGGGGGAGTCAATATGATGTGAGGTACCCCAAGGCAGTGACCTAACTGTGGGTGAAGTTTGCGAGTCACGGGCGCAAAGTCGAATTTTGGGTGAAAAACCGCGTTTTCATACTCTAAAAATTTCAGACAAGTGTCAGACTTCCAGGCAGGGAGAAACCGCAGGAGGCGTACCGAGGAGGCTTCCAGGAGCCTGGGGAAGATTTTCCAAAAGTGTCCTTGACACTTAGAAATATTTTCAGAAAATCACGATTTTGTGAAAATTGACACGTTTCCCCTACTTCCACGCCAGGGGGGCGTCAATATGATGTGAGGTACCCCAAGGCAGTGACCTAACTGTGGGTGAAGTTTGCGGGTCATGGGCGCAAAGTCGAATTTTGGGTGAAAAACCGCATTTTCATACTCTAAAAATTTCAGACAAGTGTCAGACTTCCAGGCAGGGAGAAACCGCAGGAGGCGTACCGAGGAGGCTTCCAGGAGCCTGGGGAAGATTTTCCAAAAGTGTCCTTGACACTTAGAAATATTTTGAGAAATTTCCGATTTTGTGAAAAAAATGACCCCTTTCCCCTACTTCCACCCTAAAGGGGCGTCAATATGTTGTAAAGCACCCCGAGACAGAGACCTAAGCGTGGGCAAAGTTTGGGTCTGATGGGTGGAACACTGAAAAAAACGCGATTTTCCACTTAGAACAAACATAGAACTTTCAGACTTCCAGGCGGGGGGAAAGCTCTGAAGCTGTACCGAGGACACTTCCATGGCCCCCGGATCGATTTTCAAGAACGAGTCCTTGGGACTTTGAAATTTTTCGGCGATGCGTTTTTGGCTTCCGGGAGCCGCAGAACGTTGGGAAATTCGTTCCGCTCGCCGGCTCCAGGTGTTTCGGGCTAGTCCAGGCCCCAGCTACGCCGCCTGGCCGCCAAATTTCGCAAAATCGAAAAAAAAAAAAATAGAACCGGAATGAGGAATTTCTGGCCGCCGGATCCGCCGCACAGCTCCAGGAAGTCGGACACTTTTCGGCTTCGCTCCCTTAAAGTGGGGGTCGGTGTTTCGCCATGCAAATACCCACTTTTGCACACCAGCTGCAGGATATAGGAGAGAGGGGTACCTCTCGGGCCCGACTGATTTCCGATGTTTTCGTGGTTCCTCAAGTCGGGTAGGCGGTTTGGCGAGTACCCCCCTGTTTGCATGGAAGTCCGCCCTCGCGTCGACACCAGGCTTCCGCGGCTCCAGGGGGACTCTTGCCGGTCGTCTGCCCCAAGTCAGAGACGCGTTTCCCGGGTCGCCTGAGCCTGAACGGACCCTCCCCAAGCGTGTTCTGGTTCTCCGAGGGTGACGGATGTCAGAAGGGAGGCAGATCTGGAGTCTTCGTCCCGAGGAGGGCTCCAGGAGGGCGGATTGCACCCCCTGACTCGGTCCCCTCAGAGCAGGCTTGGCGTTTCTCTGCGTCGGATGTCTCCCGCTTCCACGCCACCGGGGAGACCTATGAGAGAATCGCACTGTGACCCGGATTCCGTCTCGAGGGCGCCCGTAGCGTGTCGGAGAGGTACCTCCAGGACTATCGGGCATGTTTCTTCCCCGTCTCCCCGAGGGGAAGGATGGCAGCGGGTGGGGTTTCTCACCCATGCCCCCCACCGGCTCTTCCTCCGATCGATTTGGCTCAGCGCTCCCGGGTGGGGAGGTGGTGCCGCTCGCTCGGCCCGGGCTTTGGAGCCCGCGTCGGTCTAAGGCGGGCGGTCTCCTTC
>NW_027193789.1:97500-107500 GCF_032444005.1 Ranitomeya imitator
CTGGGGAAGATTATCCAAAAGTGTCCTTGACACTTAGAAATATTTTGAGAAAATCACGATTTTGTGAAAATTGACACGTTTCCCCTACTTCCACGCCAGGGGGGGCGTCAATATGATGTGAGGTACCCCAAGGCAGTGACCTAACTGTGGGTGAAGTTTGCGGGTCATGGGCGCAAAGTCGAATTTTGGGTGAAAAACCGCATTTTCATACTCTAAAAATTTCAGACAAGTGTCAGACTTCCAGGCAGGGAGAAACCGCAGGAGGCGTACCGAGGAGGCTTCCAGGAGCCTGGGGAAGATTATCCAAAAGTGTCCTTGACACTTAGAAATATTTTGAGAAAATCACGATTTTGTGAAAATTGACACGTTTCCCCTACTTCCACGCCAGGGGGGCGTCAATATGTTGTGAGGTACCCCAGGACAGTCGCCTAAATGTGGGTGAAGTTTGCGAGTCACGGGCGCAAAGTCAAATTTTGGGTGAAAAACCGCGTTTTCATGCGCTAAAAATTTCAGACAAGTGTCAGACTTCCAGGCAGGGAGAAACCGCCGGAGGCGTACCGAGGAGGCTTCCAGGAGCCTGGGGAAGATTTTCCAAAAGTGTCCTTGACACTTAGAAATATTTTGAGAAAATCACGATTTTGTGAAAATTGACACGTTTCCCCTACTTCCACGCCAGGGGGGCGTCAATATGTTGTGAGGTACCCCAGGACAGTCGCCCAAATGTGGGTGAAGTTTGCGAGTCATGGGCGCAAAGTCGAATTTTGGGTGAAAAACCGCATTTTCATACTCTAAAAATTTCAGACAAGTGTCAGACTTCCAGGCAGGGAGAAACCGCCGGAGGCGTACCGAGGAGGCTTCCAGGAGCCTGGGGAAGATTTTCCAAAAGTGTCCTTGACAAGTGTCCTTGACACTTAGAATATTTTGAGAAAATCACGATTTTGTGAAAATTGACACGTTTCCCTACTTCCACGCCAGGGGGGCGTCAATATGTTGTGAGGTACCCCAGGACAGTCGCCCAAATGTGGGTGAAGTTTGCGAGTCATGGGCGCAAAGTCGAATTTTGGGTGAAAAACCGCATTTCATACTCTAAAAATTTCAGACAAGTGTCAGACTTCCAGGCAGGGAGAAACCGCCGGAGGCGTACCGAGGAGGCTTCCAGGAGCCTGGGGAAGATTTTCCAAAAGTGTCCTTGACACTTAGAAATATTTCAGAAAATCACGATTTTGTGAAAATTGACACGTTTCCCCTACTTCCACGCCAGGGGGGCGTCAATATGTTGTGAGGTACCCCAGGACAGTCGCCTAAATGTGGGTGAAGTTTGCGAGTCATGGGCGCAAAGTCGAATTTTGGGTGAAAAACCGCATTTTCATACTCTAAAAATTTCAGACAAGTGTCAGACTTCCAGGCAGGGAGAAACCGCAGGAGGCGTACCGAGGGAGGCTTCCAGGAGCCTGGGGAAGATTTTCCAAAAGTGTCCTTGACACTTAGAAATATTTTCAGAAAATCACGATTTTGTGAAAATTGACACGTTTCCCCTACTTCCACGCCAGGGGGGGGCGTCAATATGTTGTGAGGTACCCCCAGGACAGTCGCCTAAATGTGGGTGAAGTTTGCGAGTCATGGGCGCAAAGTCGAATTTTGGGTGAAAAACCGCATTTTCATACTCTAAAAATTTCAGACAAGTGTCAGACTTCCAGGCAGGGGGAAACCGCAGGAGGCGTACCGAGGAGGCTTCCAGGAGCCTGGGGAAGATTTTCCAAAAGTGTCCTTGACACTTAGAAATATTTTCAGAAAATCACGATTTTGTGAAAATTGTCACGTTTCCCCTACTTCCACGCCAGGGGGGCGTCAATATGATGTGAGGTACCCCAAGGCAGTGACCTAACTGTGGGTGAAGTTTGCGGGTCATGGGCGCAAAGTCGAATTTTGGGTGAAAAACCGCATTTTCATACTCTAAAAATTTCAGACAGGTGTCAGACTTCCAGGCAGGGAGAAACCGCAGGAGGCGTACCGAGGAGGCTTCCAGGAGCTGGGGAAGATTATCCAAAAGAGTCCTTGACACTTAGAAATATTTCAGAAAATCACGATTTTGTGAAAATTGTCACGTTTCCCCTACTTCCACGCCAGGGGGGCGTCAATATGTTGTGAGGTACCCCAGGACAGTCGCCTAAATGTGGGTGAAGTTTGCGAGTCACGGGCGCAAAGTCGAATTTTGGGTGAAAAACCGCGTTTTCATACTCTAAAAATTTCAGACAAGTGTCAGACTTCCAGGCAGGGAGAAACCGCAGGAGGCGTACCGAGGAGGCTTCCAGGAGCCTGGGGAAGATTATCCAAAAGAGTCCTTGACACTTAGAAATATTTTCAGAAAATCACGATTTTGTGAAATTGACACGTTTCCCCTACTTCCACGCCAGGGGGGGCGTCAATATGATGTGAGGTACCCCAAGGCAGTGACCTAACTGTGGGTGAAGTTTGCGGGTCATGGGCGCAAAGTCGAATTTTGGGTGAAAAACCGCATTTTCATACTCTAAAAATTTCAGACAAGTGTCAGACTTCCAGGCAGGGAGAAACCGCAGGAGCGTACCGAGGAGGCTTCCAGGAGCCTGGGGAAGATTATCCAAAAGTGTCCTTGACACTTAGAAATATTTGAGAAAATCACGATTTTGTGAAAATTGACACGTTTCCCCTACTTCCACGCCAGGGGGGCGTCAATATGTTGTGAGGTACCCCAGGACAGTCGCCTAAATGTGGGTGAAGTTTGCGAGTCACGGGCGCAAAGTCGAATTTTGGGTGAAAAACCGCGTTTTCATACTCTAAAAATTTCAGACAAGTGTCAGACTTCCAGGCAGGGAGAAACCGCAGGAGGCGTACCGAGGAGGCTTCCAGGAGCCTGGGGAAGATTATCCAAAAGTGTCCTTGACACTTAGAAATATTTTGAAAAAATCACGATTTTGTGAAAATTGACACGTTTCCCCTACTTCCACGCCAGGGGGGGCGTCAATATGTTGTGAGGTACCCCAGGACAGTCGCCTAAATGTGGGTGAAGTTTGCGAGTCACGGGCGCAAAGTCGAATTTTGGGTGAAAAACCGCATTTTCATACTCTAAAAATTTCAGACAAGTGTCAGACTTCCAGGCAGGGAGAAACCGCAGGAGGCGTAACGAGGAGGCTTCCAGGAGCCTGGGAAGATTATCCAAAAGTGTCCTTGACACTTAGAAATATTTTGAGAAAATCACGATTTGTGAAAATTGACACGTTTCCCCTACTTCCACGCCAGGGGGGCGTCAATATGTTGTGAGGTACCCCAGGACAGTCGCCTAAATGTGGGTGAAGTTTGCGAGTCACGGGCGCAAAGTCGAATTTTGGGTGAAAAACCGCGTTTTCATACTCTAAAAATTTCAGACAAGTGTCAGACTTCCAGGCAGGGAGAAACCGCAGGAGGCGTACCGAGGAGGCTTCCAGGAGCCTGGGGAAGATTATCCAAAAGAGTCCTTGACACTTAGAAATATTTTCAGAAATCACGATTTTGTGAAAATTGTCACGTTTCCCCTACTTCCACGCCAGGGGGGCGTCAATATGTTGTGAGGTACCCCAGGACAGTCGCCTAAATGTGGGTGAAGTTTGCGAGTCATGGGCGCAAAGTCGAATTTTGGGTGAAAAACCGCATTTTCATACTCTAAAAATTTCAGACAAGTGTCAGACTTCCAGGCAGGGAGAAACCGCAGGAGGCGTACCGAGGAGGCTTCCAGGAGCCTGGGGAAGATTTTCCAAAAGTGTCCTTGACACTTAGAAATATTTTCAGAAAATCACGATTTTGTGAAAATTGACACGTTTCCCCTACTTCCACGCCAGGGGGGGCGTCAATATGTTGTGAGGTACCCCAGGACAGTCGCCTAAATGTGGGTGAAGTTGCGAGTCATGGGCGCAAAGTCGAATTTTGGGTGAAAAACCGCATTTTCATACTCTAAAAATTTCAGACAAGTGTCAGACTTCCAGGCAGGGGGAAACCGCAGGAGGCGTACCGAGGAGGCTTTCCAGGAGCCTGGGGAAGATTTTCCAAAAGTGTCCTTGACACTTAGAAATATTTTGAGAAAATCACGATTTTGTGAAAATTGACACGTTTCCCCTACTTCCACGCCAGGGGGGCGTCAATATGATGTGAGGTACCCCAAGGCAGTGACCTAACTGTGGGTGAAGTTTGCGAGTCATGGGCGCAAAGTCGAATTTTGGGTGAAAAACCGCATTTTCATACTCTAAAATTTCAGACAAGTGTCAGACTTCCAGGCAGGGAGAAACCGCAGGAGGCGTACCGAGGAGGCTTCCAGGAGCCTGGGGAAGATTTTCCAAAAGTGTCCTTGACACTTAGAAATATTTTGAGAAAATCACGATTTTGTGAAAATTGACACGTTTCCCCTACTTCCACGCCAGGGGGGCGTCAATATGTTGTGAGGTACCCCAGGACAGTCGCCCAAATGTGGGTGAAGTTTGCGAGTCACGGGCGCAAAGTCGAATTTTGGGTGAAAAACCGCATTTTCATACTCTAAAAATTTCAGACAAGTGTCAGACTTCCAGGCAGGGAGAAACCGCCGGAGGCGTACCGAGGAGGCTTCCAGGAGCCTGGGAAGATTTTCCAAAAGTGTCCTTGACACTTAGAAATATTTTGAGAAATCACGATTTTGTGAAAATTGACACGTTTCCCCTACTTCCACGCCAGGGGGGGCGTCAATATGATGTGAGGTACCCCAAGGCAGTGACCTAACTGTGGGTGAAGTTTGCGGGTCATGGGCGCAAAGTCGAATTTTGGGTGAAAAACCGCATTTTCATACTCTAAAAATTTCAGACAAGTGTCAGACTTCCAGGCAGGGAGAAACCGCAGGAGGCGTACCGAGGAGGCTTCCAGGAGCCTGGGGAAGATTATCCAAAAGTGTCCTTGACACTTAGAAATATTTTGAGAAAATCACGATTTTGTGAAAATTGACACGTTTCCCCTACTTCCACGCCAGGGGGGCGTCAATATGTTGTGAGGTACCCCAGGACAGTCGCCTAAATGTGGGTGAAGTTTGCGAGTCACGGGCGCAAAGTCGAATTTTGGGTGAAAAACCGCGTTTTCATACTCTAAAAATTTCAGACAAGTGTCAGACTTCCAGGCAGGGAGAAACCGCAGGAGGCGTACCGAGGAGGCTTCCAGGAGCCTGGGGAAGATTATCCAAAAGAGTCCTTGACACTTAGAAATATTTTCAGAAAATCACGATTTTGTGAAAATTGTCACGTTTCCCTACTTCCACGCCAGGGGGGCGTCAATATGTTGTGAGGTACCCCAGGACAGTCGCCTAAATGTGGGTGAAGTTTGCGAGTCATGGGCGCAAAGTCGAATTTTGGGTGAAAAACCGCATTTTCATACTCTAAAAATTTCAGACAAGTGTCAGACTTCCAGGCAGGGAGAAACCGCAGGAGGCGTACCGAGGAGGCTTCCAGGAGCCTGGGGAAGATTTTCCAAAAGTGTCCTTGACACTTAGAAATATTTTCAGAAAATCACGATTTTGTGAAAATTGACACGTTTCCCCTACTTCCACGCCAGGGGGGGCGTCAATATGTTGTGAGGTACCCCAGGACAGTCGCCTAAATGTGGGTGAAGTTTGCGAGTCATGGGCGCAAAGTCGAATTTTGGTGTGAAAAACCGCATTTTCATACTCTAAAAATTTCAGACAAGTGTCAGACTTCCAGGCAGGGGAAACCGCAGGAGGCGTACCGAGGAGGCTTCCAGGAGCCTGGGGAAGATTATCCAAAAGTGTCCCTTGACACTTAGAAATATTTTCAGAAAATCACGATTTTGTGAAAATTGTCACGTTTCCCTACTTCCACGCCAGGGGGCGTCAATATGATGTGAGGTACCCCAAGGCAGTGACCTAACTGTGGGTGAAGTTGCGGTCATGGGCGCAAAGTCGAATTTTGGGTGAAAAACCGCATTTTCATACTCTAAAAATTTCAGACAGGTGTCAGACTTCCAGGCAGGGAGAAACCGCAGGAGGCGTACCGAGGAGGCTTCCAGGAGCCTGGGGAAGATTATCCAAAAGAGTCCTTGACACTTAGAAATATTTTCAGAAAATCACGATTTTGTGAAAATTGTCACGTTTCCCCTACTTCCACGCCAGGGGGGCGTCAATATGTTGTGAGGTACCCCAGGACAGTCGCCTAAATGTGGGTGAAGTTTGCGAGTCACGGGCGCAAAGTCGAATTTTGGGTGAAAAACCGCGTTTTCATACTCTAAAAATTTCAGACAAGTGTCAGACTTCCAGGCAGGGAGAAACCGCAGGAGGCGTACCGAGGAGGCTTCCAGGAGCCTGGGAAGATTATCCAAAAGAGTCCTTGACACTTAGAAATATTTTCAGAAAATCACGATTTTGTGAAAATTGTCACGTTTCCCCTACTTCCACGCCAGGGGGGCGTCAATATGTTGTGAGGTACCCCAGGGACAGTCGCCTAAATGTGGGTGAAGTTTGCGAGTCATGGGCGCAAAGTCGAATTTTGGGTGAAAAACCGCATTTTCATACTCTAAAAATTTCAGACAAGTGTCAGACTTCCAGGCAGGGAGAAACCGCAGGAGGCGTACCGAGGAGGCTTCCAGGAGCCTGGGGAAGATTTTCCAAAAGTGTCCTTGACACTTAGAAATATTTCAGAAAATCACGATTTTGTGAAAATTGACACGTTTCCCCTACTTCCACGCCAGGGGGGGCGTCAATATGTTGTGAGGTACCCCAGGACAGTCGCCTAAATGTGGGTGAAGTTTGCGAGTCATGGGCGCAAAGTCGAATTTTGGGTGAAAAACCGCATTTTCATACTCTAAAAATTTCAGACAAGTGTCAGACTTCCAGGCAGGGGAAACCGCAGGAGGCGTACCGAGGAGGCTTCCAGGAGCCTGGGGAAGATTTTCCAAAAGTGTCCTTGACACTTAGAAATATTTTGAGAAAATCACGATTTTGTGAAAATTGACACGTTTCCCCTACTTCCACGCCAGGGGGGCGTCAATATGATGTGAGGTACCCCAAGGCAGTGACCTAACTGTGGGTGAAGTTTGCGGGTCATGGGCGCAAAGTCGAATTTTGGGTGAAAAACCGCATTTTCATACTCTAAAAATTTCAGACAAGTGTCAGACTTCCAGGCAGGGAGAAACCGCAGGAGGCGTACCGAGGAGGCTTCCAGGAGCCTGGGGAAGATTATCCAAAAGAGTCCTTGACACTTAGAAATATTTTCAGAAATCACGATTTTGTGAAAAGTGACACGTTTCCCCTACTTCCACGCCAGGGGGGAGTCAATATGATGTGAGGTACCCCAAGGCAGTGACCTAACTGTGGGTGAAGTTTGCGAGTCACGGGCGCAAAGTCGAATTTTGGGTGAAAAACCGCGTTTTCATACTCTAAAAATTTCAGACAAGTGTCAGACTTCCAGGCAGGGAGAAAACCGCAGGAGGCGTACCGAGGAGGCTTCCAGGAGCCTGGGGAAGATTTCCAAAAGTGTCCTTGACACTTAGAAATATTTTCAGAAAATCACGATTTTGTGAAAATTGACACGTTTCCCCTACTTCCACGCCAGGGGGGCGTCAATATGATGTGAGGTACCCCAAGGCAGTGACCTAACTGTGGGTGAAGTTTGCGGGTCATGGGCGCAAAGTCGAATTTTGGGTGAAAAAACCGCATTTTCATACTCTAAAAATTTCAGACAAGTGTCAGACTTCCAGGCAGGGAGAAACCGCAGGAGGCGTACCGAGGAGGCTTCCAGGAGCCTGGGGAAGATTTTCCAAAAGTGTCCTTGACACTTAGAAATATTTTGAGAAATTTCCGATTTTGTGAAAAAATGACCCCTTTCCCCTACTTCCACCCTAAAGGGGCGTCAATATGTTGTAAGCACCCCGAGACAGAGACCTAAGCGTGGGCAAAGTTTGGGTCTGATGGGTGGAAACACTGAAAAAAACGCGATTTTCCACTTAGAACAAACATAGAACTTTCAGACTTCCAGGCGGGGGGAAAGCTCTGAAGCTGTACCGAGGACACTTCCATGGCCCCCGGATCGATTTTCAAGAACGAGTCCTTGGGACTTTGAAATTTTTCGGCGATGCGTTTTTGCTTCCGGGAGCCGCAGAACGTTGGGAAATTCGTTCCGCTCGCCGGCTCCAGGTGTTTCGGGCTAGTCCAGGCCCCAGCTACGCCGCCTGGCCGCCAAATTTCGCAAAATCGAAAAAAAAAAAATAGAACCGGAATGAGGAATTTCTGGCCGCCGGATCCGCCGCACAGCTCCAGGAAGTCGGACACTTTTCGGCTTCGCTCCCTTAAAGTGGGGGTCGGTGTTTCGCCATGCAAATACCCACTTTTGCACACAGCTGCAGGATATAGGAGAGAGGGGTACCTCTCGGGCCCGACTGATTTCCGATGTTTTCGTGGTTCCTCAAGTCGGGTAGGCGGTTTGGCGAGTACCCCCCTGTTTGCATGGAAGTCCGCCCTCGCGTCGACACCAGGCTTCCGCGGCTCCAGGGGGACTCTTGCCGGTCGTCTGCCCCAAGTCAGAGACGCGTTTCCCGGGTCGCCTGAGCCTGAACGGACCCTCCCCAAGCCGTGTTCTGGTTCTCCGAGGGTGACGGATGTCAGAAGGGAGGCAGATCTGGAGTCTTCGTCCCGAGGAGGGCTCCAGGAGGGCGGATTGCACCCCCTGGACTCGGTCCCCTCAGAGCAGGCTTGGCGTTTCTCTGCGTCGGATGTCTCCCGCTTCCACGCCACCGGGGAGACCTATGAGAGAATCGCACTGTGACCCGGATTCCGTCTCGAGGGCGCCCGTAGCGTGTCGGAGAGGTACCTCCAGGACTATCGGGCATGTTTCTTCCCCGTCTCCCCGAGGGGAAGGATGGCAGCGGGTGGGGTTTCTCACCCATGCCCCCCACCGGCTCTTCCTCCGATCGATTTGGCTCAGCGCTCCCGGGTGGGGAGGTGGTGCCGCTCGCTCGGCCCGGGCTTTGGAGCCCGCGTCGGTCTAAGGCGGGCGGTCTCCTTCCTCTTTACCCCCCCGGGATTCAGGCACGCATCCTTGGGCGTGCACGCCGGCAGTCGCCTCCCGTTCGCAGGACGGTGGCTGCCGTGCAGAGGGGGAGTTTGACCCGAACTGTGGTACGGCAGGGGTCCGACGACCCGCGCGGGCGAATGGCGGGGCGCCCACCCACCTCGGCGTGGGGGCCCGTCGTCCGAATCGCTCCCGCGCGGGGTAGCACAACGATCTTCTCCGAGGGCGGCCCTTTGACTTCCAGATGCGCAGCTCGCCCGCGGAGGCCCGTGCCGACCCCCACCCAGCGTCCGATGGGCGGCCTCCGCGGTGGGCATCGGCGAGAGCGGCGGCGGTGGGTGGCGCTTCCACGCCACCGCCGAGCTCCGCGTTCTCCAGTCTTTTCCCGAGCCCCTACGATAGTGGGGGGACGACAGACGCGTGGGGAGGCAGGCGGAGTGGGTTCTCACCGCGTGGTGTGCCCGGCCGAACGCCGTCGCCTTCCCCGCTCGTCCGACGTCCTCCGAGGCGGCTCGGAAGGGGAGCGCGAGAGGGAGAGAGCGAGAGAGAGAGAGAGAGAGAGAGAGACCAAGCGGACGCCCCAGAGCGAGAAGGGAGGATGGAAAAGGGAGAGACGAGTGGGGCAAAAAGAGTTTTGGCGAAGGGGAGTACCCGGCGAACTGCCGCCCCGGGCTTCTTCTGTTTTCAACAGCGGAGGCACGGCTTTGGGGGGGAGACGCCGCTCGGTTGGGGCTCCTTTGAGGTTACGGGCAAGAGCCCGGGACGAGGGACTACGCCATAGGGCGACGCCGACACGGCCAGGCCAACTGCGCCCCCCCGTGCGACCTCCGCGTCGCTGGCGGGCTCTGCGCCTGAGCCGCGGTGGACCCCGACGGCCAGCCCCCCTCTCCCACTCCTCGCGCCCGTCCGCCGGTGGGTCGAGGACCCCCCGCGGCGGAGGCAGGTCTAAGCCAGAC
>NW_027193790.1:0-18294 GCF_032444005.1 Ranitomeya imitator
TCTTCAGCTTCATGTTGGTTATGCACATAGGGCCAGCTTTACGCTCTTCGCTCTTGTCCCGTCTGAATGCGCATGCACGACTGTAATTGGGGAAGAAGGCATTACCCATTTACGGAGGACAGACAAGAAGTGCCTGGTCGCTTGGAGCATCGGGTTATGGAGAGGCTCCGCACTGTACAACAAAGGATCTAGTCCTAAATGTCCAAGTACAGAGTAGAGGGGTGAAAGCTAGCTCTTCACCCCTATGGGTGCCTAACCCTTTATGCAAAGAGTGCAAAGAGTTAGCTGTATGCCTTAAGCCTAGCCCGCACTTGTGCCCATGCCTTAAGCCTAGCCGTCACTTGTGCCCCCTGCCTTGGTCCTAGCCAGCACTGCACTTGTGCCCAGGCCTTAAGCCTAGCCCGCACTTGTGCCCAGGCCTTAAGCCTAGCCCGCACTTGTGCCCAGGCCTTAAGCCTAGCCCGCACTTGTGCCCCGTCCTTAAGCCTAGCCCGCACTTGTGCCCAGGCCTTAAGCCTAGCCAGCACTTGTGCCCCCTGCCTTGATCCTAGCCAGCACTGCACTTGTGCCCAGGCCTTAAGCCTAGCCCGCACTTGTGCCCAGGCCTTAAGCCTACCCCGCACTTGTGCCCCGGCCTTAAGCCTAGCCCGCACTTGTGCCCAGGCCTTAAGCCTAGCCCGCACTTGTGCCCCGGCCTTAAGCCTAGCCCGCACTTGTGACCCGGCCTTAAGCCTAGCCCGCACTTGTGCCCCGGCCTTCAGCCTAGCCCGCTCTTGTGCCCCGGCCTTAAGCCTAGCCAGCACTTGTGCCCCCTGCCTTGATCCTAGCCAGCACTGCACTTGTGCCCCCTGCCTTGATCCTAGCCAGCACTGCACTTGTGCCCAGGCCTTAAGCCTAGCCCGCACTTGTGCCCAGGCCTTAAGCCTAGCCCGCACTTGTGCCCCGGCCTTAAGCCTAGCCCGCACTTGTGCCCCGGCCTTAAGCCTAACCCGCACTTGTGCCCCGGCCTTAAGCCTAGCCCGCACTTGTGCCCCGGCCTTAAGCCTAGCCCGCACTTGTGCCCCGGCCTTAAGCCTAGCCCGCACTTGTGCCCCGGCCATAAGCCTAGCCCGCACTTGTGCCCCGGCCATAAGCCTAGCCCGCACTTGTGCCCCGGCCTTAAGCCTAGCCCGCACTTGTGCCCCGGCCTTAAGCCTAGCCCGCACTTGTGCCCCGGCCTTAAGCCTAGCCCGCACTTGTGCCCAGGCCTTAAGCCTAGCCCGCACTTGTGCCCAGGCCTTAAGCCTAGCCCGCACTTGTGCCCAGGCCTTAAACCTGGCCCGCACTTGTGCCCAGGCCTTAAGCCTGGCCCGCACTTGTGCCCAGGCCTTAAGCCTAGCCCGCACTTGTGCCCAGGCCTTAAGCCTAGCCCGCACTTGTGCCCAGGCCTTAAGCCTAGCCCGCACTTGTGCCCAGGCCTTAAGCCTAGCCCGCACTTGTACCCAGGCCTTAAGCCTAGCCCGCACTTGTGCCCAGGCCTTAAGCCTAGCCCGCACTTGTGCCCAGGCCTTAAGCCTAGCCCGCACTTGTGCCCAGGCCTTAAGCCTAGCCCGCACTTGTGCCCCCTGCCTTGATCCTAGCTAGCACTACACTTGTGCCCAAGCCTTAAGCCTAGCCTGCACTTGTGCCCAGGCCTTAAGCCTAGACCGCACTTGTGCCCAGGCCTTAAGCCTAGCCCGCACTTGTGCCCAGGCCTTAAGCCTAGCTCGCACTTGTGCCCCGGCCTTAAGCCTAGCCCGCACTTGTGCCCCGGCCTTAAGCCTAGCCCGCACTTGTGCCCCGGCCTTAAGCCTAGCCCGCACTTGTGCCCAGGCCTTAAGCCTAGACCGCACTTGTGCCCAGGCCTTAAGCCTAGCCCGCACTTGTGCCCAGGCCTTCAGCCTAGCCCGCACTTGTGCCCAGGCCTTCAGCCTAGCCCGCACTTGTGCCCAGGCCTTCAGCCTAGCCCGCACTTGTGCCCCGGCCTTCAGCCTAGCCCGCACTTGTGCCCAGGCCTTCAGCCTAGCCCGCACTTGTGCCCAGGCCTTAAGCCTAGATCGCACTTGTGCCCAGGCCTTAAGCCTAGCCCGCACTTGTGCCCCGGCCTTCAGCCTAGCCCGCACTTGTGCCCAGGCCTTAAGCCTAGCCCGCACTTGTGCCCAGGCCTTAAGCCTAGCCCGCACTTGTGCCCAGGCCTTAAGCCTAGCCCGCACTTGTGCCCCCTGCCTTGATCCTAGCCAGCACTACACTTGTGCCCAAGCCTTAAGCCTAGCCTGCACTTGTGCCCAGGCCTTAAGCCTAGCCCGCACTTGTGCCCAGGCATTAAGCCTAGCCCGCACTTGTGCCCAGGCTTTAAGCCTAGCCCGCACTTGTGCCCCGGCCTTAAGCCTAGCCATCACTTGTGCCCCCTGCCTTGGTCCTAGCCAGCACTGCACTTGTGCCCAGGCCTTAAGCCTAGCCCGCACTTGTGCCCAGGCCTTAAGCCTAGCCATCACTTGTGCCCCCTGCCTTGGTCCTAGCCAGCACTGCACTTGTGCCCAGGCCTTAAGCCTAGCCCGCACTTGTGCCCCGGCCTTAAGCCTAGCGCGCATTTGTGCCCCGGCCTTAAGCCTAGCCCGCACTTGTGCCCCGGCCTTAAGCCTAGCCCGCACTTGTGCCCCGGCCTTAAGCCTAGCCTGCACTTGTGCCCATGCCTTAAGCCTAGCCATCACTTGTGCCCCCTGCCTTGGTCCTAGCCAGCACTGCACTTGTGCCCAGGCCTTAAGCCTAGCCCGCACTTGTGCCCAGGCCTTAAGCCTAGCCCGCACTTGTGCCCAGGCCTTAAGCCTAGCCCGCACTTGTGCCCCGGCCTTAAGCCTAGCCCACATTTGTGCCCCTGCCTTAAGCCTAGCCCGCACTTGTGCCCCAGCCTTAAGCCTAGCCCGCACTTGTGCCCCGGCCTTAAGCCTAGCCCGCACTTGTGTCCCGGCCTTAAGCCTAGCCCGCACTTGTGCCTCGGCCTTAAGCCTAGCCAGCACTTGTGCCCCCTGCCTTGATCCTAGCCAGCGCTGCACTTGTGCCCAGGCCTTAAGCCTAGCCCGCACTTGTGCCCCGTCCTTAAGCCTAGCCCGCACTTGTGCTCCGGCCTTAAGCCTAGCCCGCACTTGTGCCCCGGCCTTAAGCCTAGCCCGCACTTGTGCCTCGGCCTTAAGCCTAGCCATCACTTGTGCCCCCTGCCTTGGTCCTAGCCAGCACTGCACTTGTGCCCAGGCCTTAAGCCTAGCCCGCACTTGTGCCCAGGCCTTAAGCCTAGCCCGCACTTGTGCCCCGGCCTTAAGCCTAGCCCGCACTTGTGCCCAGGCCTTAAGCCTAGCCCGCACTTGTGCCCCGGCCTTAAGCCTAGCCCGCACTTGTGACCCGGCCTTAAGCCTAGCCCGCACTTGTGCCCCGGCCTTCAGCCTAGCCCGCTCTTGTGCCCCGGCCTTAAGCCTAGCCAGCACTTGTGCCCCCTGCCTTGATCCTAGCCAGCACTGCACTTGTGCCCAGGCCTTAAGCCTAGCCCGCACTTGTGCCCAGGCCTTAAGCCTAGCCCGCACTTGTGCCCAGGCCTTAAGCCTAGCCCGCACTTGTGCCCAGGCCTTAAGCCTAGCCCGCACTTGGGCCCAGGCCTTAAGCCTAGCCCGCACTTGTGCCCAGGCCTTAAGCCTAGACCGCACTTGTGCCCAGGCCTTAAGCCTAGCCCGCACTTGTGCCCAGGCCTTAAGCCTAGCCCGCACTTGTGCCCAGGCCTTAAGCCTAGCCCGCACTTGTGCCCAGGCCTTAAGCCTAGCCCGCACTTGTGCCCAGGCCTTAAGCCTAGCCCGCACTTGTGCCCAGGCCTTAAGCCTAGCCCGCACTTGTGCCCAGGCCTTAAGCCTAGCCTGCACTTGTGCCCCGGCCTTAAGCCTAGCCCGCACTTGTGCCCAGGCCTTAAGCCTAGCCCGCACTTGTGCCCCGGCCTTAAGCCTAGCCCGCACTTGTGCCCCGGCCTTAAGCCTAGCCCGCACTTGTGCCCAGGCCTTAAGCCTAGCCCGCACTTTTGAGCCCCTTGAATGCTTGTTTGTTTGTTTTTGTCTTCAGCTTCAAGTTGGTTATGCACATAGGGCCAGCTTTATGCTCTTCGCTCTTGTCCCGTCTGAATGCGCATGCATGACTGTAATTGGGGAAGAAGGCATTACCCATTTACGGAGGACAGACAAGAAGTGCCTGGTCGCTTGGAGCATGGGGTTATGGAGAGGCTCTGCACTGTACAACAAAGGATCTAGTCCTAAATGTCCAAGTACAGAGTAGAGGGGTGAAAGCTAGCTCTTCACCCCTATGGGTGCCTAACCCTTTATGCAAAGAGTGCAAAGAGTTAGCTGTATGCCCTAAGCCTAGCCAGCACTTGTGCCCATGCCTTAAGCCTAGCCAGCACTTGTGCCCCCTGCCTTGGTCCTAGCCAGCACTGCACTTGTGCCCAGGCCTTAAGCCTAGCCCGCACTTGTGCCCAGGCCTTAAGCCTAGCCCGCACTTGTGCCCCAGCCTTAAGCCTAACCCGCACTTGTGCCCCGGCCTTAAGCCTAGCCCGCACTTGTGCCCCGGCCTTAAGCCTAGCCCGCACTTGTGCCCCGGCCTTAAGCCTAGCCCGCACTTGTGCCCCGGCCATAAGCCTAGCCCGCACTTGTGCCCCGGCCATAAGCCTAGCCCGCACTTGTACCCCGGCCTTAAGCCTAGCCCGCACTTGTGCCCCGGCCTTAAGCCTAGCCCGCACTTGTGCCCCGGCCTTAAGCCTAGCCCGCAATTGTGCCCCGGCCTTAAGCCTAGCCCGCACTTGTGCCCCGGCCTTAAGCCTAGCCCGCACTTGTGCCCCGGCCTTAAGCCTAGCCCGCACTTGTGCCCAGGCCTTAAGCCTAGACCGCACTTGTGCCCAGGCCTTAAGCCTAGCCCGCACTTGTGCCCAGGCCTTCAGCCTAGCCCGCACTTGTGCCCAGGCCTTCAGCCTAGCCCGCACTTGTGCCCAGGCCTTCAGCCTAGCCCGCACTTGTGCCCCGGCCTTCAGCCTAGCCCGCACTTGTGCCCAGGCCTTCAGCCTAGCCCGCACTTGTGCCCAGGCCTTAAGCCTAGATCGCACTTGTGCCCAGGCCTTAAGCCTAGCCCGCACTTGTGCCCCGGCCTTCAGCCTAGCCCGCACTTGTGCCCAGGCCTTAAGCCTAGCCCGCACTTGTGCCCAGGCCTTAAGCCTAGCCCGCACTTGTGCCCAGGCCTTAAGCCTAGCCCGCACTTGTGCCCCCTGCCTTGATCCTAGCCAGCACTACACTTGTGCCCAAGCCTTAAGCCTAGCCTGCACTTGTGCCCAGGCCTTAAGCCTAGCCCGCACTTGTGCCCAGGCATTAAGCCTAGCCCGCACTTGTGCCCAGGCTTTAAGCCTAGCCCGCACTTGTGCCCCGGCCTTAAGCCTAGCCATCACTTGTGCCCCCTGCCTTGGTCCTAGCCAGCACTGCACTTGTGCCCAGGCCTTAAGCCTAGCCCGCACTTGTGCCCAGGCCTTAAGCCTAGCCATCACTTGTGCCCCCTGCCTTGGTCCTAGCCAGCACTGCACTTGTGCCCAGGCCTTAAGCCTAGCCCGCACTTGTGCCCCGGCCTTAAGCCTAGCGCGCATTTGTGCCCCGGCCTTAAGCCTAGCCCGCACTTGTGCCCCGGCCTTAAGCCTAGCCCGCACTTGTGCCCCGGCCTTAAGCCTAGCCTGCACTTGTGCCCATGCCTTAAGCCTAGCCATCACTTGTGCCCCCTGCCTTGGTCCTAGCCAGCACTGCACTTGTGCCCAGGCCTTAAGCCTAGCCCGCACTTGTGCCCAGGCCTTAAGCCTAGCCCGCACTTGTGCCCAGGCCTTAAGCCTAGCCCGCACTTGTGCCCCGGCCTTAAGCCTAGCCCACACTTGTGCCCCTGCCTTAAGCCTAGCCCGCACTTGTGCCCCAGCCTTAAGCCTAGCCCGCACTTGTGCCCCGGCCTTAAGCCTAGCCCGCACTTGTGTCCCGGCCTTAAGCCTAGCCCGCACTTGTGCCTCGGCCTTAAGCCTAGCCAGCACTTGTGCCCCCTGCCTTGATCCTAGCCAGCGCTGCACTTGTGCCCAGGCCTTAAGCCTAGCCCGCACTTGTGCCCCGTCCTTAAGCCTAGCCCGCACTTGTGCTCCGGCCTTAAGCCTAGCCCGCACTTGTGCCCCGGCCTTAAGCCTAGCCCGCACTTGTGCCTCGGCCTTAAGCCTAGCCATCACTTGTGCCCCCTGCCTTGGTCCTAGCCAGCACTGCACTTGTGCCCAGGCCTTAAGCCTAGCCCGCACTTGTGCCCAGGCCTTAAGCCTAGCCCGCACTTGTGCCCAGGCCTTAAGCCTAGCCCGCACTTGTGCCCAGGCCTTAAGCCTAGCCCGCACTTGTACCCAGGCCTTAAGCCTAGCCCGCACTTGTGCCCAGGCCTTAAGCCTAGCCCGCACTTGTGCCCAGGCCTTAAGCCTAGCCCGCACTTGTGCCCAGGCCTTAAGCCTAGCCCGCACTTGTGCCCCCTGCCTTGATCCTAGCTAGCACTACACTTGTGCCCAAGCCTTAAGCCTAGCCTGCACTTGTGCCCAGGCCTTAAGCCTAGACCGCACTTGTGCCCAGGCCTTAAGCCTAGCCCGCACTTGTGCCCAGGCCTTAAGCCTAGCTCGCACTTGTGCCCCGGCCTTAAGCCTAGCCCACACTTGTGCCCCTGCCTTAAGCCTAGCCCGCACTTGTGCCCCAGCCTTAAGCCTAGCCCGCACTTGTGCCCCGGCCTTAAGCCTAGCCCGCACTTGTGTCCCGGCCTTAAGCCTAGCCCGCACTTGTGCCTCGGCCTTAAGCCTAGCCAGCACTTGTGCCCCCTGCCTTGATCCTAGCCAGCGCTGCACTTGTGCCCAGGCCTTAAGCCTAGCCCGCACTTGTGCCCCGTCCTTAAGCCTAGCCCGCACTTGTGCTCCGGCCTTAAGCCTAGCCCGCACTTGTGCCCCGGCCTTAAGCCTAGCCCGCACTTGTGCCTCGGCCTTAAGCCTAGCCATCACTTGTGCCCCCTGCCTTGGTCCTAGCCAGCACTGCACTTGTGCCCAGGCCTTAAGCCTAGCCCGCACTTGTGCCCAGGCCTTAAGCCTAGCCCGCACTTGTGCCCAGGCCTTAAGCCTAGCCCGCACTTGTGCCCAGGCCTTAAGCCTAGCCCGCACTTGTACCCAGGCCTTAAGCCTAGCCCGCACTTGTGCCCAGGCCTTAAGCCTAGCCCGCACTTGTGCCCAGGCCTTAAGCCTAGCCCGCACTTGTGCCCAGGCCTTAAGCCTAGCCCGCACTTGTGCCCCCTGCCTTGATCCTAGCTAGCACTACACTTGTGCCCAAGCCTTAAGCCTAGCCTGCACTTGTGCCCAGGCCTTAAGCCTAGACCGCACTTGTGCCCAGGCCTTAAGCCTAGCCCGCACTTGTGCCCAGGCCTTAAGCCTAGCTCGCACTTGTGCCCCGGCCTTAAGCCTAGCCCGCACTTGTGCCCCGGCCTTAAGCCTAGCCCGCACTTGTGCCCCGGCCTTAAGCCTAGCCCGCACTTGTGCCCAGGCCTTAAGCCTAGACCGCACTTGTGCCCAGGCCTTAAGCCTAGCCCGCACTTGTGCCCAGGCCTTCAGCCTAGCCCGCACTTGTGCCCAGGCCTTCAGCCTAGCCCGCACTTGTGCCCAGGCCTTCAGCCTAGCCCGCACTTGTGCCCCGGCCTTCAGCCTAGCCCGCACTTGTGCCCAGGCCTTCAGCCTAGCCCGCACTTGTGCCCAGGCCTTAAGCCTAGATCGCACTTGTGCCCAGGCCTTAAGCCTAGCCCGCACTTGTGCCCCGGCCTTCAGCCTAGCCCGCACTTGTGCCCAGGCCTTAAGCCTAGCCCGCACTTGTGCCCAGGCCTTAAGCCTAGCCCGCACTTGTGCCCAGGCCTTAAGCCTAGCCCGCACTTGTGCCCCCTGCCTTGATCCTAGCCAGCACTACACTTGTGCCCAAGCCTTAAGCCTAGCCTGCACTTGTGCCCAGGCCTTAAGCCTAGCCCGCACTTGTGCCCAGGCATTAAGCCTAGCCCGCACTTGTGCCCAGGCTTTAAGCCTAGCCCGCACTTGTGCCCCGGCCTTAAGCCTAGCCATCACTTGTGCCCCCTGCCTTGGTCCTAGCCAGCACTGCACTTGTGCCCAGGCCTTAAGCCTAGCCCGCACTTGTGCCCAGGCCTTAAGCCTAGCCATCACTTGTGCCCCCTGCCTTGGTCCTAGCCAGCACTGCACTTGTGCCCAGGCCTTAAGCCTAGCCCGCACTTGTGCCCCGGCCTTAAGCCTAGCGCGCATTTGTGCCCCGGCCTTAAGCCTAGCCCGCACTTGTGCCCCGGCCTTAAGCCTAGCCCGCACTTGTGCCCCGGCCTTAAGCCTAGCCTGCACTTGTGCCCATGCCTTAAGCCTAGCCATCACTTGTGCCCCCTGCCTTGGTCCTAGCCAGCACTGCACTTGTGCCCAGGCCTTAAGCCTAGCCCGCACTTGTGCCCAGGCCTTAAGCCTAGCCCGCACTTGTGCCCAGGCCTTAAGCCTAGCCCGCACTTGTGCCCCGGCCTTAAGCCTAGCCCACACTTGTGCCCCTGCCTTAAGCCTAGCCCGCACTTGTGCCCCAGCCTTAAGCCTAGCCCGCACTTGTGCCCCGGCCTTAAGCCTAGCCCGCACTTGTGTCCCGGCCTTAAGCCTAGCCCGCACTTGTGCCTCGGCCTTAAGCCTAGCCAGCACTTGTGCCCCCTGCCTTGATCCTAGCCAGCGCTGCACTTGTGCCCAGGCCTTAAGCCTAGCCCGCACTTGTGCCCCGTCCTTAAGCCTAGCCCGCACTTGTGCTCCGGCCTTAAGCCTAGCCCGCACTTGTGCCCCGGCCTTAAGCCTAGCCCGCACTTGTGCCTCGGCCTTAAGCCTAGCCATCACTTGTGCCCCCTGCCTTGGTCCTAGCCAGCACTGCACTTGTGCCCAGGCCTTAAGCCTAGCCCGCACTTGTGCCCAGGCCTTAAGCCTAGCCCGCACTTGTGCCCCGGCCTTAAGCCTAGCCCGCACTTGTGCCCAGGCCTTAAGCCTAGCCCGCACTTGTGCCCCGGCCTTAAGCCTAGCCCGCACTTGTGACCCGGCCTTAAGCCTAGCCCGCACTTGTGCCCCGGCCTTCAGCCTAGCCCGCTCTTGTGCCCCGGCCTTAAGCCTAGCCAGCACTTGTGCCCCCTGCCTTGATCCTAGCCAGCACTGCACTTGTGCCCAGGCCTTAAGCCTAGCCCGCACTTGTGCCCAGGCCTTAAGCCTAGCCCGCACTTGTGCCCAGGCCTTAAGCCTAGCCCGCACTTGTGCCCAGGCCTTAAGCCTAGCCCGCACTTGTGCCCAGGCCTTAAGCCTAGCCCGCACTTGTGCCCAGGCCTTAAGCCTAGCCCGCACTTGTGCCCAGGCCTTAAGCCTAGCCCGCACTTGTGCCCAGGCCTTAAGCCTAGCCCGCACTTGTGCCCAGGCCTTAAGCCTAGCCCGCACTTGTGCCCAGGCCTTAAGCCTAGCCCGCACTTGTGCCCAGGCCTTAAGCCTAGCCCGCACTTGTGCCCAGGCCTTAAGCCTAGCCCGCACTTGTGCCCAGGCCTTAAGCCTAGCCTGCACTTGTGCCCCGGCCTTAAGCCTAGCCCGCACTTGTGCCCAGGCCTTAAGCCTAGCCCGCACTTGTGCCCCGGCCTTAAGCCTAGCCCGCACTTGTGCCCCGGCCTTAAGCCTAGCCCGCACTTGTGCCCAGGCCTTAAGCCTAGCCCGCACTTTTGAGCCCCTTGAATGCTTGTTTGTTTGTTTTTGTCTTCAGCTTCAAGTTGGTTATGCACATAGGGCCAGCTTTATGCTCTTCGCTCTTGTCCCGTCTGAATGCGCATGCATGACTGTAATTGGGGAAGAAGGCATTACCCATTTACGGAGGACAGACAAGAAGTGCCTGGTCGCTTGGAGCATGGGGTTATGGAGAGGCTCTGCACTGTACAACAAAGGATCTAGTCCTAAATGTCCAAGTACAGAGTAGAGGGGTGAAAGCTAGCTCTTCACCCCTATGGGTGCCTAACCCTTTATGCAAAGAGTGCAAAGAGTTAGCTGTATGCCCTAAGCCTAGCCAGCACTTGTGCCCATGCCTTAAGCCTAGCCAGCACTTGTGCCCCCTGCCTTGGTCCTAGCCAGCACTGCACTTGTGCCCAGGCCTTAAGCCTAGCCCGCACTTGTGCCCAGGCCTTAAGCCTAGCCCGCACTTGTGCCCCGGCCTTAAGCCTAGCCCGCACTTGTGCCCCAGCCTTAAGCCTAACCCGCACTTGTGCCCCGGCCTTAAGCCTAGCCCGCACTTGTGCCCCGGCCTTAAGCCTAGCCCGCACTTGTGCCCCGGCCTTAAGCCTAGCCCGCACTTGTGCCCCGGCCATAAGCCTAGCCCGCACTTGTGCCCCGGCCATAAGCCTAGCCCGCACTTGTACCCCGGCCTTAAGCCTAGCCCTCACTTGTGCCCCGGCCTTAAGCCTAGCCCGCACTTGTGCCCCGGCCTTAAGCCTAGCCCGCAATTGTGCCCCGGCCTTAAGCCTAGCCCGCACTTGTGCCCCGGCCTTAAGCCTAGCCCGCACTTGTGCCCCGGCCTTAAGCCTAGCCCGCACTTGTGCCCAGGCCTTAAGCCTAGACCGCACTTGTGCCCAGGCCTTAAGCCTAGCCCGCACTTGTGCCCAGGCCTTCAGCCTAGCCCGCACTTGTGCCCAGGCCTTCAGCCTAGCCCGCACTTGTGCCCAGGCCTTCAGCCTAGCCCGCACTTGTGCCCCGGCCTTCAGCCTAGCCCGCACTTGTGCCCAGGCCTTCAGCCTAGCCCGCACTTGTGCCCAGGCCTTAAGCCTAGATCGCACTTGTGCCCAGGCCTTAAGCCTAGCCCGCACTTGTGCCCCGGCCTTCAGCCTAGCCCGCACTTGTGCCCAGGCCTTAAGCCTAGCCCGCACTTGTGCCCAGGCCTTAAGCCTAGCCCGCACTTGTGCCCAGGCCTTAAGCCTAGCCCGCACTTGTGCCCCCTGCCTTGATCCTAGCCAGCACTACACTTGTGCCCAAGCCTTAAGCCTAGCCTGCACTTGTGCCCAGGCCTTAAGCCTAGCCCGCACTTGTGCCCAGGCATTAAGCCTAGCCCGCACTTGTGCCCAGGCTTTAAGCCTAGCCCGCACTTGTGCCCCGGCCTTAAGCCTAGCCATCACTTGTGCCCCCTGCCTTGGTCCTAGCCAGCACTGCACTTGTGCCCAGGCCTTAAGCCTAGCCCGCACTTGTGCCCAGGCCTTAAGCCTAGCCATCACTTGTGCCCCCTGCCTTGGTCCTAGCCAGCACTGCACTTGTGCCCAGGCCTTAAGCCTAGCCCGCACTTGTGCCCCGGCCTTAAGCCTAGCGCGCATTTGTGCCCCGGCCTTAAGCCTAGCCCGCACTTGTGCCCCGGCCTTAAGCCTAGCCCGCACTTGTGCCCCGGCCTTAAGCCTAGCCTGCACTTGTGCCCATGCCTTAAGCCTAGCCATCACTTGTGCCCCCTGCCTTGGTCCTAGCCAGCACTGCACTTGTGCCCAGGCCTTAAGCCTAGCCCGCACTTGTGCCCAGGCCTTAAGCCTAGCCCGCACTTGTGCCCAGGCCTTAAGCCTAGCCCGCACTTGTGCCCCGGCCTTAAGCCTAGCCCACACTTGTGCCCCTGCCTTAAGCCTAGCCCGCACTTGTGCCCCAGCCTTAAGCCTAGCCCGCACTTGTGCCCCGGCCTTAAGCCTAGCCCGCACTTGTGTCCCGGCCTTAAGCCTAGCCCGCACTTGTGCCTCGGCCTTAAGCCTAGCCAGCACTTGTGCCCCCTGCCTTGATCCTAGCCAGCGCTGCACTTGTGCCCAGGCCTTAAGCCTAGCCCGCACTTGTGCCCCGTCCTTAAGCCTAGCCCGCACTTGTGCTCCGGCCTTAAGCCTAGCCCGCACTTGTGCCCCGGCCTTAAGCCTAGCCCGCACTTGTGCCTCGGCCTTAAGCCTAGCCATCACTTGTGCCCCCTGCCTTGGTCCTAGCCAGCACTGCACTTGTGCCCAGGCCTTAAGCCTAGCCCGCACTTGTGCCCAGGCCTTAAGCCTAGCCCGCACTTGTGCCCCGGCCTTAAGCCTAGCCCGCACTTGTGCCCAGGCCTTAAGCCTAGCCCGCACTTGTGCCCCGGCCTTAAGCCTAGCCCGCACTTGTGACCCGGCCTTAAGCCTAGCCCGCACTTGTGCCCCGGCCTTCAGCCTAGCCCGCTCTTGTGCCCCGGCCTTAAGCCTAGCCAGCACTTGTGCCCCCTGCCTTGATCCTAGCCAGCACTGCACTTGTGCCCAGGCCTTAAGCCTAGCCCGCACTTGTGCCCAGGCCTTAAGCCTAGCCCGCACTTGTGCCCAGGCCTTAAGCCTAGCCCGCACTTGTGCCCAGGCCTTAAGCCTAGCCCGCACTTGTGCCCAGGCCTTAAGCCTAGCCCGCACTTGTGCCCAGGCCTTAAGCCTAGCCCGCACTTGTGCCCAGGCCTTAAGCCTAGCCCGCACTTGTGCCCAGGCCTTAAGCCTAGCCCGCACTTGTGCCCAGGCCTTAAGCCTAGCCCGCACTTGTGCCCAGGCCTTAAGCCTAGCCCGCACTTGTGCCCAGGCCTTAAGCCTAGCCCGCACTTGTGCCCAGGCCTTAAGCCTAGCCCGCACTTGTGCCCAGGCCTTAAGCCTAGCCTGCACTTGTGCCCCGGCCTTAAGCCTAGCCCGCACTTGTGCCCAGGCCTTAAGCCTAGCCCGCACTTGTGCCCCGGCCTTAAGCCTAGCCCGCACTTGTGCCCCGGCCTTAAGCCTAGCCCGCACTTGTGCCCAGGCCTTAAGCCTAGCCCGCACTTTTGAGCCCCTTGAATGCTTGTTTGTTTGTTTTTGTCTTCAGCTTCAAGTTGGTTATGCACATAGGGCCAGCTTTATGCTCTTCGCTCTTGTCCCGTCTGAATGCGCATGCATGACTGTAATTGGGGAAGAAGGCATTACCCATTTACGGAGGACAGACAAGAAGTGCCTGGTCGCTTGGAGCATGGGGTTATGGAGAGGCTCTGCACTGTACAACAAAGGATCTAGTCCTAAATGTCCAAGTACAGAGTAGAGGGGTGAAAGCTAGCTCTTCACCCCTATGGGTGCCTAACCCTTTATGCAAAGAGTGCAAAGAGTTAGCTGTATGCCCTAAGCCTAGCCAGCACTTGTGCCCATGCCTTAAGCCTAGCCAGCACTTGTGCCCCCTGCCTTGGTCCTAGCCAGCACTGCACTTGTGCCCAGGCCTTAAGCCTAGCCCGCACTTGTGCCCAGGCCTTAAGCCTAGCCCGCACTTGTGCCCCGGCCTTAAGCCTAGCCCGCACTTGTGCCCCAGCCTTAAGCCTAACCCGCACTTGTGCCCCGGCCTTAAGCCTAGCCCGCACTTGTGCCCCGGCCTTAAGCCTAGCCCGCACTTGTGCCCCGGCCTTAAGCCTAGCCCGCACTTGTGCCCCGGCCATAAGCCTAGCCCGCACTTGTGCCCCGGCCATAAGCCTAGCCCGCACTTGTACCCCGGCCTTAAGCCTAGCCCGCACTTGTGCCCCGGCCTTAAGCCTAGCCCGCACTTGTGCCCCGGCCTTAAGCCTAGCCCGCAATTGTGCCCCGGCCTTAAGCCTAGCCCGCACTTGTGCCCCGGCCTTAAGCCTAGCCCGCACTTGTGCCCAGGCCTTAAGCCTAGCCCGCACTTGTGCCCATGCCTTAAGCCTAGCCAGCACTTGTGCCCCCTGCCTTGGTCCTAGCCAGCACTGCACTTGTGCCCAGGCCTTAAGCCTAGCCCGCACTTGTGCCCAGGCCTTAAGCCTAGCCCGCACTTGTGCCCAGGCCTTAAGCCTAGCCCGCACTTGTGCCCAGGCCTTAAGCCTAGCCCGCACTTGTGCCCCGGCCTTAAGCCTAGCCCGCACTTGTGCCCCGGCCTTAAGCCTAGCCCACACTTGTGCCCCGGCCTTAAGCCTAGCCCGCACTTGTGCCCAGGCCTTAAGCCTAGCCCGCACTTGTGCCCCGGCCTTAAGCCTAGCCCGCACTTGTGCCCCGGCCTTAAGCCTAGCCCGCACTTGTGCCCCGGCCTTAAGCCTAGCCCGCACTTGTGCCCCGGCCTTAAGCCTAGCCCGCACTTGTGCCCCGGCCTTAAGCCTAGCCCGCACTTGTGCCCCGGCCTTAAGCCTAGCCCGCACTTGTGCCTCGGCCTTAAGCCTAGCCCGCACGTGTGCCCAGGCCTTAAGCCTAGCCCGCACTTGTGCGCAGGCCTTAAGCCTGGCCCGCACTTGTGCCCAGGCCTTAAGCCAAGCCCGCACTTGTGCCCAGGCCTTAAGCCTGGCCCGCACTTGTGCCCAGGCCTTAAGCCTGGCCCGCACTTGTGCCCAGGCCTTAAGCCTGGCCCGCACTTGTGCCCAGGCCTTAAGCCTGGCCCGCATTTGTGCCCAGGCCTTAAGCCTAGCCCGCACTTGTGCCCAGGCCTTAAGCCTAGCCCGCACTTGTGCCCAGGCCTTAAGCCTAGCCCGCACTTGTGCCCAGGCCTTAAGCCTAGCCCGCACTTGTGCCCAGGCCTTAAGCCTAGCCCGCACTTGTGCCCCCTGCCTTGATCCTAGCTAGCACTACACTTGTGCCCAAGCCTTAAGCCTAGCCTGCACTTGTGCCCAGGCCTTAAGCCTAGACCGCACTTGTGCCCAGGCCTTAAGCCTAGCCCGCACTTGTGCCCAGGCCTTAAGCCTAGCCCGCACTTGTGCCCCGGCCTTAAGCCTAGCCCGCACTTGTGCCCAGGCCTTAAGCCTAGCCCGCACTTGTGCCCAGGCCTTAAGCCTAGACCGCACTTGTGCCCAGGCCTTAAGCCTAGCCCGCACTTGTGCCCCGGCCTTAAGCCTAGCCCGCACTTGTGCCCAGGCCTTCAGCCTAGCCCGCACTTGTGCCCCGGCCTTCAGCCTAGCCCGCACTTGTGCCCAGGCCTTAAGCCTAGCCCGCACTTGTGCCCAGGCCTTAAGCCTAGCCCGCACTTGTGCCCAGGCCTTAAGCCTTGCCCGCACTTGTGCCCAGGCCTTAAGCCTAGCCTGCACTTGTGCCCAGGCCTTAAGCCTAGCCTGCACTTGTGCCCAGGCCTTAAGCCTAGCCCGCACTTGTGCCCAGGCCTTAAGCCTAGCCCGCACTTGTGCCCAGGCCTTAAGCCTAGCCCGCACTTGTGCCCCCTGCCTTGATCCTAGCTAGCACTACACTTGTGCCCAAGCCTTAAGCCTAGCTTGCACTTGTGCCCAGGCCTTAAGCCTAGACCGCACTTGTGCCCAGGCCTTAAGCCTAGACCGCACTTGTGCCCAGGCCTTAAGCCTAGCCCGCACTTGTGCCCCCGGCCTTAAGCCTAGCCCGCACTTGTGCCCAGGCCTTCAGCCTAGCCCGCACTTGTGCCCCGGCCTTCAGCCTAGCCCGCACTTGTGCCCAGGCCTTAAGCCTAGCCCGCACTTGTGCCCCGGCCTTAAGCCTAGCCCGCACTTGTGCCCCGGCCTTAAGCCTAGCCCGCACTTGTGTCCCGGCCTTAAGCCTAGCCCGCACGTGTGCCCAGTCCTTAAGCCTAGCCCGCACTTGTGCCCAGGCCTTAAGCCTAGCCCGCACTTGTGCCCAGGCCTTAAGCCTAGCCCGCACTTGTGCCCAGGCCTTAAGCCTAGCCCGCACTTGTGCCCAGGCCTTAAGCCTGGCCCGCACTTGTGACCCGGCCTTAAGCCTAGCCCGCACTTGTGCCCCGGCCTTCAGCCTAGCCCGCTCTTGTGCCCCGGCCTTAAGCCTAGCCAGCACTTGTGCCCCCTGCCTTGATCCTAGCCAGCACTGCACTTGTGCCCAGGCCTTAAGCCTAGCCCGCACTTGTGCCCAGGCCTTAAGCCTAGCCCGCACTTGTGCCCAGGCCTTAAGCCTAGCCCGCACTTGTGCCCCGGCCTTAAGCCTAGCCCGCACTTGTGCCCAGGCCTTAAGCCTAGCCCGCACTTGTGCCCATGCCTTAAGCCTAGCCGTCACTTGTGCCCCCTGCCTTGGTCCTAGCCAGCACTGCACTTGTGCCCAGGCCTTAAGCCTAGCCCGCACTTGTGCCCAGGCCTTAAGCCTAGCCCACACTTGTGCCCAGGCCTTAAGCCTAGCCCGCACTTGTGCCCCGTCCTTAAGCCTAGCCCGCACTTGTACCCAGGCCTTAAGCCTAGCCAGCACTTGTGCCCCCTGCCTTGATCCTAGCCAGCAATGCACTTGTGCCCAGGCCTTAAGCCTAGCCCGCACTTGTGCCCAGGCCTTAAGCCTAGCCCGCACTTGTGCCCAGGCCTTAAGCCTAGCCCGCACTTGTGCCCCGGCCTTAAGCCTAGCCCGCACTTGTGCCCCGGCCTTAAGCCTAGCCCGCACTTGTGCCCCGGCCTTCAGCCTAGCCCGCTCTTGTGCCCCGGCCTTAAGCCTAGCCAGCACTTGTGCCCCCTGCCTTGATCCTAGCCAGCACTGCACTTGTGCCCAGGCCTTAAGCCTAGCCCGCACTTGTGCCCAGGCCTTAAGCCTAGCCCGCACTTGTGCCCAGGCCTTAAGCCTAGCCCGCACTTGTGCCCAGGCCTTAAGCCTAGCCCGCACTTGTGCCCAGGCCTTAAGCCTAGCCCGCACTTTTGCCCAGGCCTTAAGCCTAGCCCGCACTTGTGCCCAGGCCTTAAGCCTAGCCCGCACTTGTGCCCAGGCCTTAAGCCTAGCCCGCACTTGTGCCCAGGCCTTAAGCCTAGCCCGCACTTGTGCCCAGGCCTTAAGCCTAGCCCGCACTTGTGCCCAGGCCTTAAGCCTAGCCCGCACTTGTGCCCAGGCCTTAAGCCTAGCCCGCACTTGTGCCCCGGCCTTAAGCCTAGCCCGCACTTGTGCCCAGGCCTTAAGCCTAGCCCGCACTTGTGCCCCGGCCTTAAGCCTAGCCCGCACTTGTGCCCCGGCCTTAAGCCTAGCCCGCACTTGTGCCCAGGCCTTAAGCCTAGCCCGCACTTTTGAGCCCCTTGAATGCTTGTTTGTTTGTTTTTGTCTTCAGCTTCAAGTTGGTTATGCACATAGGGCCAGCTTTATGCTCTTCGCTCTTGTCCCGTCTGAATGCGCATGCATGACTGTAATTGGGGAAGAAGGCATTACCCATTTACGGAGGACAGACAAGAAGTGCCTGGTCGCTTGGAGCATGGGGTTATGGAGAGGCTCTGCACTGTACAACAAAGGATCTAGTCCTAAATGTCCAAGTACAGAGTAGAGGGGTGAAAGCTAGCTCTTCACCCCTATGGGTGCCTAACCCTTTATGCAAAGAGTGCAAAGAGTTAGCTGTATGCCCTAAGCCTAGCCAGCACTTGTGCCCATGCCTTAAGCCTAGCCAGCACTTGTGCCCCCTGCCTTGGTCCTAGCCAGCACTGCACTTGTGCCCCCTGCCTTGGTCCTAGCCAGCACTGCACTTGTGCCCAGGCCTTAAGCCTAGCCCGCACTTGTGCCCAGGCCTTAAGCCTAGCCCGCACTTGTGCCCCGGCCTTAAGCCTAGCCCGCACTTGTGCCCCAGCCTTAAGCCTAACCCGCACTTGTGCCCCGGCCTTAAGCCTAGCCCGCACTTGTGCCCCGGCCTTAATCCTAGCCCGCACTTGTGCCCCGGCCTTAAGCCTAGCCCGCACTTGTGCCCCGGCCATAAGCCTAGCCCGCACTTGTGCCCCGGCCATAAGCCTAGCCCGCACTTGTGCCCAGGCCTTAAGCCTAGCCCGCACTTGTGCCCAGGCCTTAAGCCTAGCCCGCACTTGTGCCCAGGCCTTAAGCCTAGCCCGCACTTGTGCCCCCTGCCTTGATCCTAGCTAGCACTACACTTGTGCCCAAGCCTTAAGCCTAGCCTGCACTTGTGCCCAGGCCTTAAGCCTAGACCGCACTTGTGCCCAGGCCTTAAGCCTAGCCCGCACTTGTGCCCAGGCCTTAAGCCTAGCCCGCACTTGTGCCCCGGCCTTAAGCCTAGCCCGCACTTGTGCCCAGGCCTTAAGCCTAGCCCGCACTTGTGCCCAGGCCTTAAGCCTAGCCCGCACTTGTGCCCAGGCCTTAAGCCTAGACCGCACTTGTGCCCAGGCCTTAAGCCTAGCCCGCACTTGTGCCCCGGCCTTAAGCCTAGCCCGCACTTGTGCCCAGGCCTTCAGCCTAGCCCGCACTTGTGCCCCGGCCTTCAGCCTAGCCCGCACTTGTGCCCAG